>NC_141145.1:85405859-85575859 GCF_053477565.2 Lygodium microphyllum
GAAAGGACTCACTGCCGCCCTACAATTAGTGGAAGGAGGGAGGGACAAGTGGCCTCGTCGCCACTTTGCCCTGACAAGGGCTTTTCAACTGCCGCTGAGCCAGGACAACATCACCCTGCCATCAGTCCGTGCTGCCCACAACTGCTGGCCGTCACTGTCACGGCATCAATCTCCCTCTCCTGGCCACATGTGAAGCTTAGAAGCTTCTAAAAAGAAGCTTCTAAGGGGGCTAGATAAGCCCCCTTTCACCCTTCACCTTTCCCCTTTTACCCTTTCACCCCAGGGTTTTTAGAAATCCTCTTATGCCCTTTTCACCCCCCCCTTGTGTTACACTTCATCTTTCCCCCCTGGGTTTTAAACCCTTAAGCTTTTTCACCCCCATGTCCTAAAACCCCTCCAAGACCCCCTTCCTATACCTTTCACTCCCATGCCTAAAAATCTCCCAAGGCCTCTTCTTATGCCTTTTGGAGCCACACACACACACACCCTTTCCCCCCCGTGTATAAACCCCTATAGGGCCTTTTCCTTAGGCTTTGTAAGCCTTTCCCTCCCAAAGAAACTAAGACCTTAAAGGTCTTATTACCCCCTCCTCATGGATAAACCCTTAACTGTTCCGTGCATTTCCAAAATACCCTTGGGACTTGGTTTTTTTTCCCCTACTCAAAAAAGAGAAGAAGAGTATTGACGTGCAAGGGAGCGACGCTGAAATTCCGAAAAAGAGTGTAAAGCTACTTCCACATTCGAAGCACTACAATTGCGATGCCTCCTAAGAAAGTTCAAGGAGTAGCTGCGGGAGGGTCATCTCCCGGTATCCATGTGGATATCTCACCCCAAACCTAGGTCTTTCCTTCTTAATTTTATATCGGTTTTAATTCAATCGTGCAAGATCAATTGTTAGGGATAAGATATATTTTGTCCTAGTTATTCACGACCAAGGAATTTAGTTTAATGGAACATGCAAAATAAATAAAGTATAAACATAGTTTTTCTTCAAATAGCATTATGCATTGAAACGAATTATGAGCAAGATTATTTACCCACTAAAGTAGTATACTTCGGTTAAGCCTAGAAGGTATAAAATTGCATCTTGCACTATTAACCCCTATTATTTTTACAACGAATCATCATGGAAGGTGCGAATCATGAAAGGATTCATACGATGCTTATAAACTCTAGGAAGTTATCATTGCTAACTGCATAACTTAGCAAGGGAAAGATTGCATATTTGGCATGAGTTTTGTTGGCAAGGAAAAAGGAAGATTAATTGAATTTACCTAACCTCAAATCGATTAAGTTTAGGATTGAAAAATCAATTGATACATAGATAACAAATCATGCGGAGGTGATCTCGATATTACATTCTAAAGTTAACCAAATTAATATAGACTTAGAAATACCTATGCTACGAAATATTCATTGGGAATGAATTAAAATCCAAGAAACGTTTATACCTTAAATACTTGCCCACATTTCCTAAGTATAGAGTCAGTAAATTGTAAACGTAAAAGAAACTAGGGTTTGTCCTTGAGTTTCTTAAAAGAAAATAATAAAGCTAGGAAACCCTAGGTCTGACAAATGTCAGCTTAAAGAAACTGAAACGGATTGTTTCGTAACCACATTATCGCATAGTACCATGCGGGACTTGCACGGCAAGTACGAAGTCATATGGTCTTGTGATTGATTCACAAGAAGAAAGGCTAAATTCTTGCAACAAGGATGACAGATCCTTACGCAAGTTATCTTGCAAGAGGATATATACTTTGATATCCTTCTAAGTAAGGAAGGTTAAAAACCGAAAATTGAAGTATCCAATGAACTTTAGGGTTTGACCAAGTTGGGTTAATAGGGTACGCCCTAACCCAGAATATAAGGGATCTTGCCAAGTTGCAAGACACCCAGGATCGAGTGCTGGATGCATTCAAAAGGAAAGATTCTTAGCAGTTTACCAACAACAAAGGAAATGTTTGTGCTTGCTAGAGATTTTAGAGCCCTGTTTGACTTATGAATTACAAATTAAATGAATATCTATACTTCAGGTTGAAGGCCTGAAGGGAGAGGCAGCTTCAGTTACCCCCGACTGCCTACCTGACCCTAACCAAGGGGGTTGTTGACCATGTCAGGAATTGTGGACCGAACCCTCTGCAAGAGATCTCTCCGTTGAGCGCTACTTGGATCAGGAGGACGCTTGGGTGCTAGGGGGGGCTTTGGCCGTAAATCCCTCACCTTTCGGGTCCTGCACAAGAGGCTAACGTGACTCGGGATTGGATCTCGAGGCCCGCATACTAGTCTACGGGCGGAAACTTGGAATAGTGATCCCTGTGAATTGTTGGATAGCGTTCGGGGGAGGATTGTGGACAAGCGTACAGGCGGAACTCCTTGTATTTCAAAGATAAATATGATGATATGTTAATAAAGAACTTGTCTGACATTGTTTTTCTATGTCACGTGATAAGATTACGTGAAGGAACCAGTGCTTAACGGATTAATTAAAGAAGTTGATTGTTACATGTCCAACTAAATGTTTAGATAATTACATAATTGAAACAAACCGAGCAAACTGCGGAGGATGGGCCATGGGTCCATCCTACGGTTAGGTGGTCCCGGTTGGCCAGGAACTTTTCTCAAATCTCGAAGAACAGCGGGTTGATCATGAAAGGACACGAACAACAAAAGCATTGATGTAGTTATGTCTTACCCAATTTACATTGTTTTAGGGGAATGGAATGGGACTATGCCTTATGGTAGAGAGGTTGAGCATTGCATCCCTCTCATTTCCCATTCTCCTTGAACCAAGTGCAGCGTGAATCCGCTTCAGACTTGCATTTCTGCGTAAAGTAGTTCCCTTGGGTCCACACTAGTTGCTGTTAAGAAATGACCAATCAGAAAAACCCTAATTCAGGTCAATCCTAAGTGAGAACAGCCGGAATACTTCTGCTACGTGGCAGACGTGGAAAGCCCTAGATCGCAAAATCCCGTAACATTCCATGGGAGTGCCGGGCAGAGCTTTCTAGACATCCTTTCCGATGGACTACTAAGACGTGTCATGGATGATACTAGTGGACACGTTACAGTTGGTATTAGAGCCAACCAACAACGGCATTCTTTTTATGAAATTATAATAAAATGAAGCAAAGCAAATGTTACTGTCCAAACATTTCCTTACCTTCAATGATGTCTTGCAGAATTACGAAGCATGGAACAAGTTCTTGGTATTTCGAGTCACGTTTATGACTGCAATGCATTCTCTGCTTTATAGACAAAGGATTGGGATGATGAACATCCTCGAGCAGATCTATAATCCATCACCTTTGTACATGGAAGGAAGGTGGACGGGTGCCTCAGGAATCTACTATATAGCCGCCCACCACCAGTTTGCTTATATACAGACCAACCTAAAGAGGATCAAGTGGTTGGAAGACTTCAAAGTCGTGAAGCTATTCGTTTTTGTGGAAGCTCACGTAAATTCGACTTTACATATTCGAGATCGGAGGGTTGAGATGAACTCATATGCATATAAGGAAGTAACCCATGTAATCCCCGCCGACAGGATTAAAGTGTTGGGCCACCATGAGAAGTATGGATTCCAACGGAAAGGATATCCTGAACTTCCAATGACTTACCGATTCCTAAAGATCCATGACCCGAAACCTTATTATTATACAGTCCCTATAGATAAATGTAATACAACGTTGTTTTTCCCAAACTAAATGTAGTAATTGGCTTATCATCGCATGAAACGTTGTATTCAAAAGGGCTATGCCCATATAAATACAAATAAAGACTTCTTTTTATGTCTGATTGTGCATAAGAGTTGATAAAAAGTTAAGTAGCTACATTGGTTACATGATAACGGAATTGAAGATGTAATATAAGTTAACGACAATTATCGTATAATAACGTTAAGAAAACTTTATTCAGGCAAAACCCCAGGTACAGGTTCCTAATTTGCCTCCTACATCATATACTGCTATAATCCAGGAGAAGAAGTTTCTTCTCAAGCAGATTAAGCCACCCGAGTTTGACGGGAGAGGCAGATTCGTCCAAGCTGATGCTAAAATTTGGATTGAATCCATGGATGATTACTTCGAAGCAGGCGGTACTGCACCCGCCAATCAAGCTATGCTCGCCAAGTTAAAGCTCACCGGCAAAGCCAGACTTTGGTGAACGCAATGGTGTAGGGATCAAGGGATTGCAGAAGGATCTGTTACCTAGGAGAAGCTGAAGAAAGCCGTGCAAGGAAGATACTTGCCACCTGCATATCGCACTCAAAAGATGAATGAGTTCTGATATCAAAGCCAACCAACAACGGAATTATTTTTATGAAACTATAATAAAATGAAGCAAAGCAAATGTTGCTGTCCAAACATTTCCTTACCTTCAATGATGTCTTGCATAATTACGAAGTGTGGAGCAAGTTCTTGGTATTTCGAGTCATGTTTATGGCTGCAATGCATTCTCTACTTTATAGACAAAGGATTGGGATGATGAAAATCCTGGAGCAGATCTATACTCCATCACCTTTGTACATGGAACGAAGATGGATGTGTGCCTTAGGAATCTACTATATAGCCACCCATCGGTTTTCTTATCTACAGACCAACCTAAAGAGGATCAAGTGGTTGGAAGACCTAAAAGTCGTGAAGCTGTTCGTTTTTGTGGAAGCTCACATAAATTCAACTTTACATATTTGAGATCGGAGTGTTGAGATAAACTTATATATATATGAGGAAGTAACCCGTGTAATCCCCGCCGACAGGATTAAAGTGTTGGGCCGCCATGAGAAGTATGGATTCCAACAGAAAGGATATCCTGAACTTCCAATGAGGAAGTAACCCGTGTAATCCTTGCCAATAGGATTAAAATGTTGGGCGGCCATGAGAAGTATGGATTCCAACGGAAAGAATATCCTGAACTTCCAATGACTTACCGATTCCTGAAGATCCATGACCCGAAACCTTATTATTATACAGTCCCTGTAGATAAAGGCAATACAACGTTGTTCTCCCCAAACTAAATGTAACAATTGGCTTATCATCGCATGAAACGTTGTATTCAAAAGGGCTATGCCCATATAAATACAAATAAAGACTTCTTTTTATGTCTGATTGTGCATAATAGTTGATAAAAATTTAAGTAGCTACATTGGTTACATGATAGCGAAATTGAAGATGTAATATAAGTTAACGACGATAATCGTATAATAACATTAGAAAAATCTTTATTCAGGCACAACCCAAGGTACAGGTTTCTAATTCGCCTCCTACATCAAATACTGCTGTAATCCATAAGAAGAAGTTTCTTTTTAAGCAGATTAAGCCACCCGAGTTTGACGGGAGAGGTAGATTCGTCCAAGTTGATGCTAAAATTTTGATTGAATCCATGGAGGATTACTTCGAAGCAGCCGGTACTGCACCCGCCAATCAGGCTATGCTCGCCAAGTTAAAGCTCATCGGCGAAGCCAGACTTTGGTGGAAGCAATGGTGTAGGGATCAAGGGATCACAGAAGGATCTGTTATCTGAGAGAAGTTGTAGAAATCCGTGCAGGGAAGATACTTGCCACTTGCATATTGCACTCAGAAGATGAATGAGTTCTGGTATCAGAGCCGACCAACAATGGAATTATTTTTATGAAATAATAATAAAATGAAGCAAAGCAAATGTTGCTGTCCAAACATTTCCTTACTATCAATGCTGTCTTGCAGAATTATGAAGCGTGCAACAAGTTCTTGGTATTTCGAGTCATGTTTATGACTGCAATGCATTCTCCGCTTTATAAACAAAGGATTGGGATGATGAACATCCTGGAGCATATCTAAAATCCATCACCTTTGTACATGAAACGAAGATGGACGTGTGCCTTAGGAATCTACTATATAGCCAGCCACCGGTTTGCTTATCTACAGACCAACCTAAAGAGGATCAAGTGGTTGGAAGACCTGAAAGTCGTGAAGCTATTCATTTTTGTGGAAGCTCACATAAATTCGACTTTACATATTCGAGATCGGAGGGTTGAGATGATTTCATATATATATATATGAGAAAGCAACCCGTGTAATCCCCGCCGATAAGATTAAAGTGTTGGGCTGCCATGAGAAGTATGGATTCCAACGGAAAGGATATCCTGAACTTCCAATGACTTACCGATTCGTGAAGGTCCATCACCCAAAACCTTATTATTATACAGTCCCTATAGATAAATGTAATACAACATTGTTCTCCCCAAACTAAATGTAACAATTGGGTTATCATCGCATGAAACGTTGTATTCAAAAGGGCTATGCCCATATAAATATAAATAAAGACTTCTTTTTATGTCTGATTGTGCATAAGAGTTGATAAAAAGTTAAGTAGCTACATTGGTTACATGATAGCGGAATTGAAGATGTAATATAAGTTAACGATGATAATCATATAATAATGTTAAGAAAACCTTTATTCAGGCACAACCCCATGTACAGGTTCCTAATTCGCCTCCTACATCAAATACTTCTGTAATCCATGAGAAGAAGTTTCTTCTCAAGTAGATTAAGCCACCCGAGTTTGACGGGAGAGGCAGATTCGTCCAAGCTGATGCTAAAATTTGGATTGAATCCATGGAGGATTACTTCGAAGTAGGCGGTACTGCACCCGCCAATTAGGCTATGCTCGCCAAGTTAAAGCTCACCGGCAAAGCGAGACTTTGGTGGAAGCAATGGTGTAGGGATCAAGGGATCGTAGAAGGATCTGTTACCTGGGAGAAGCTGAAGAAAGCCATGCAAGGAAGATACTTGCCACCTGCATATCGCACTCAGAAGATGAATGAGTTCTGGTATCAGAGTTGACCAACAACGGAATTGTTTTTATGAAATTATAATAAAATGAAGCAAAGAAAATGTTGTTGTCCAAACATTTCCTTACCTTCAATGCTCTCTTGCAGAATTACGAAGCGTGGAACAAGTTCTTGGTATTTTGAGTCATGTTTATGACTGCAATGCATTCTCCGCTTTATAAACAAAGGATTGGGATGATGAACATCCTGGAGCAGATCTATAATCCACCACCTTTGTACATGGAACAAAGATGGACGGGTGCCTTAGGAATCTACTATATAGCCGCCCACTGGTTTGCTTATCTACAGACCAACCTAAAGAGGATCAAGTGGTTGGAAGACCTGAAAGTCGTGAAGCTGTTCATTTTTGTGGAAGCTCACGTAAATTTGACTTTACATATTTGAGATCGGACGGTTGAGATGAACTCATATCTATATGAGAAAGTAACCCGTGTAATCCGTGCCGATAGGATTAAAGTGTTGGGCCGCCATGAGAAGTATGGATTTCAACGTAAAGGATATCCTGAACTTCCAATGAGGAAGTAACCCGTGTAATCCCCGCCGACAGGATTAAAGTGTTGGGCCGCCATGAGAAGTATGGATTCTAACGGAAAGGATATCCTGAACTTCCAATGACTTACCGATTCCTGAAGATCCATGACCCGAAACCTTATTATTATACAATCCCTGTAGATAAATGTAATACAATGTTGTTCTCCCCAAACTAAATGTAACAATTGGCTTATCATCGCATGAAACGTTGTATTCAAAAGGGCTATGCCCATATAATTACAAATAAAGACTTCTTTTTATGTCCGATTGTGCATAAGAGTTGATAAAAAGTTAAGTAGCTACATTGGTTACATGATAGCGGAATTGAATATGTAATATAAGTTAACGACGATTATCATATAATAACGTTAAGAAAACCTTTATTCAGGCACAACCCTAGGTACAGGTTCCCAATTCGCCTCCTACATCAAATACTGTTGTAATCCAGGAGAAGAAATTTCTTCTCAAGCAGATTAAGCCACCCGAGTTTGACAGGAGAGGCAGATTCGTCCAGGCTGATGCTGAAATTTGGATTGAATCCATGGAGGATGACTTTGAAGCAGCCGGTACGGCACCCACCAATCAAGCTATGCTCGCCAAGTTAAAGCTCACCGGCCAAGCCAGACGTTGGTGGAAGAAATGGTGTAGGGATCAAGGGATCGCAAAAGGATCTGTTACCTAGGAGAAGCTGAAGAAAGCAGTGTAGGGAAGATACTTGCCAACTGCATATCGCATTCAGAAGATGAATGAGTTCTACGAGATAAAAGAGATGGGATTCACTCTTGACGCATACTACTCTAAATTTGTCTCACTTTTAAAGTATGCGCCACAGATGGACATGACACAACAAGTGTCCAAATTTTGTACGGGTTTAAATCCACCAGCAAATACGCGTCTCGAATCTATGCGTCCATCAGATCTTCAGGATGCACTCATTTGAGTGGTGCCTATAATTAAGGAGGTACAGTCTAGATCAAGGGGTAACAATGCTTGGTCTTACAATGACCCAAACAGAGGAGCATTCAGACCTCAAATTAAGAGAGTTCAAGGTCATAATCAGGGACAAAGAAAGAAAGCAAGGACGAATAACGTCAACAACTTTGTTCCTACTCAAAGTAATGGCCGAAACCTCCGTTGTTTCCACTACAACGAACCTAGTCACTTCAAGAGGCAATGTCCCGAGCTTGGTGGAGGTCATCGCCAAGCGCCTTTCCAAGGAACATGCCGTGGTCAAGGAGCCGCTATCCGAGGAAGAGGAAGGATGCCTACATTGCCAATAGGCAAATGTGTGAAGAAGAAGAAGAGAAAGATCGGACCATGGAAGCAGAATTCGAAAGAGCGACAGTCCATGCCGCTTTAGATAAGAAAGGGCCTAATCCCGAATTCTCGGTGATTCAGACACCGTCAGAATATCAATGTAAAGGTTTCAAGACCTTGATTGATTGTGGCAGTATACATTCCTTTATCTCACCAGCATGTGCAAAAAGATTAGAAATAACCACAGTAGAAGCACCTGCCCTACTTGTGGAATTGGCAAATAGTCGTGAGGTTACTTGTACCAGGCAAATTGCTAAGGTGGAATTCTTTCTGGGAGGAAAGAAGACTTCGGTCAAATTCAGAGTCATGAATTTAGGTATCCATGAGTGTCTACTTGGAATGGATTGGCTTAACCCTAACGAGGCTCACATTCACTATGGCAAGGGTCAAGTTTTCATTCGAAACTCTGAAAGGGAATTAGTCACAACTCAAGGCGAGGCTGGAGTGCCGGGAATCCAATCAGCCAAAGTATCTCAGATCATAAAAGGAGTCAGAAAAGGATTACCTATTTACTTGATTAAACTCAACAAATTAGATTAGAAGCAAGAGTCTCATGAAGGACTTCGTGGTTAAAGGAATATGCGGGCGTATTCCTTGAAGAGTTGACAGAACTTCCGTCTCAAAGAGAAGTGGATCATGAGATTAAGTTAGTACCAGGAGCTGCACCAATCGCAAAGAGACCTTATAGCATGTCCATACCAGAAGCAATTGAGCTGAAGGAACAACTCAAGTAACTGTTAAATTAGGGCTACATCCCGCCTAGCAATTCACCGTGGGGAGCTCGAGTACTATTCCAGAAAAAGAAGGATGGGACACTTCAACTATGTATTGATTACCGAGGGTTGAATCAATCGACTTTCAAGAACAAGTATCCTATTCCTAGAATAGATGAGCTTCTTAATCGTCTGCAGGGTGCGAAGATCTTCTCCAAAATTGATCTCAGGTCAGGTTACTATCAGATAAGGATCAAGGAATACGATATCCCAAAGACGGCCTTCAATACAAGATATGGGCACTTTGAGTTCCTAGTTATATCATTCGGACTGACGAATGCACCTGCCACCTTCAATAGGTTAATGCAAGATATCTTTAGGCCATATCTTGATGATTTCGTGCTTGTCTTCTTTTATGACACTTTAGTTTATTCTAAAAAGGAAGAGGATCATGAACCCCAACTTCGGATTGTCCTTGAGACAATGAGGTCACATAAGCTATATGCAAAAATGAACAAGTGTGCATTCTTCAAGCATCTGATTGAATATCTGGGATTCATAGTATCAGTAGAAAGAATCTCAGTGGACCTAGCCAAGGTTAGAGATGTGCTTGAGTGGCCAATACTAGTATCCATCAAAGAGATACGTAGCTTTCTTGGATTGACAGGATGGTATAGGGTCTTCATAAAAAACTATGCTTTGATTGAAATGCCTCTAACGGACTTACTGAAGAAGCAAACTTCCATTACATGGTCAACTCCCAAACAAAACAGCCTCGACAGATTGAAGCAAAGTTTATTATCAGCACCTATTATAAGACTTCCAGACCTCAATAAGGAATTCGAGGTAGTAACTGATGCTAGCATTCTTGCCTTGCGGTGTGTACTTATGCAAGAAGGTCATCCAGTAGCATACTCTTCAAGGAAATTGAAGAGTCATGAAAAGAACTATGCTATGCATGATCTGGAATTACTAGCTGTCATCCATGCTCTAAAACTTTGGAGACACTACCTGTTGGGTAACAAGTTTACTCTAGTAACCGACCATAAGAGTCTCAAATGGATCTTTACCCAGAAGAAGCTCAACATGAGGCAACGTCGGTGGATTGAAGTGTTGGAAGAATATGACTTTGAAATCAAGTACCGACCAGCGAAAGAGAATGTAGTTGCCGATGCACTTAGTCGCAAGGCATTCCTAAATTCCCTAATCTTGCAGAATCCATCAATGGCCAAATCTCTAGCTAAAAAAGTATATATGCCAAACAACCCTATACTTGAGTTAGCTAGAGAGGAAGCATGTCATGATTTGGCCTACCAATCAATGCTAAAGGAGATCTCTATCAAGGAGCAGAACCTAAAGTTGCAGGCTAAGTATTAGGAATTTTCCATTAATAGTGGACTTGTCTACTACAGAACAAGGCTATGTATACCAACTAGCCAATCACTCAAGCAGAAGATATTGTGGGAAGCTCACAATTCTCCTTTCACAGGACATCTTGGTTATCCTAAAACTCTTAATGCGGTTAGGAAGAGCTACCATTGGGAGAGGCTCAAAGGTGACATTCTCAAATA
The DNA here is from genome assembly GCF_053477565.2 of Lygodium microphyllum. NCBI lineage: Eukaryota > Viridiplantae > Streptophyta > Polypodiopsida > Schizaeales > Lygodiaceae > Lygodium > Lygodium microphyllum. The sequence goes on from NC_141145.1 coordinate 85,416,821, forward strand.
TGTCACTGTGTGTTTGTCTTGTCAACGTATCAAAGCCGAACATGTCATGATGCCAGGGAGACTGCAACCACTTGACATTCCCCAAATGAAATGGAAATTCATCAGTATGGATTTTGTTGTAGGCCTACCCCAAGTCTAAGGAGGATACAACTCCATCATGGTGGTGGTTGACATGCTTACTAAGGTTGCACACCTTATTCCAGTAAAGACAAACTATAAAGCCTCAGACATTGCAAGATTGTTTATCAAGGAGATATTCAAGCTACATGGTTTACCCAGAAGAATCATTAGTGATCGTGATTCTCTTTTCACATCACACTTCTGGAGAGCTATCTTTGAAGCTATTGGGACTCAACTATGTTTTAATACCGCCTACCATCCCCAAACGGATGGCCAAACAGAGAGAATAAATCAAGTCATCGAGGATATGCTTAGGGCATACTACTGTCGAGAGCCGAAGGGGTGGGTTCAATACGTACCTTTGATAGAATTTGCATACAATGCTTCTTACCAGTAGAGCATTCAGATGACCCCTTTCCAAGCATTGTATGGACATGACTATCGAAGTCCCCTAAACTTTTCTGATCAAACCCTAAAGGTTGAAGCTTCAAGGCTAATGTTCAAAGAGATGGATGACCAAATTAAGACAATAAGACAAGACATACAAGAGGCTAAGGATAGACAAAAGGCATATGTGGATTTGAAGCATCAAGAAAGGGTCTTCGAAGAAGGAGACATGGTCTTCATTCACGTACGCACATGATAGCGAAATTGAAGATGTAATATAAGTTAATGACGATTATCGTATAATAACATTAAGAAAAAATTTATTGAGGCACAACCCTAGGTACAGGTTCCTAATTCACCTCCTACATCAAATACTGTTGTAATCAAGGAGAAGAAGTCTCTTCTCAAGCAGATTAAGCCACCCGAGTTTGACAGGAGAGGCAGATTCATCCAAGGTGATGCTGAAATTTGGATTGAATCCATGGATTATTACTTCGAAGCAGCCGGTACTACAACTGCCAATCAGGCTATACTCGCCAAGTTAAAGCTCACCGGCCAAGCCAGACGTTGGTGGAAGAAATGGTGTAGGGATCAAGGGATCGCAAAAGGATCTGTTACTTGGGAGGAGCTGAAGAAATCCGTGCAGGAAAGATACTTGCCATCTGCATATCGCACTCAAAAGATGAATGAGTTCTACGAGCTAAAACAGTTGGGACTCACTCTTGACGCATACTACTCTAAATTTGTCTCACTTTTAAAGTATACGCCACAGATGGACATGACACAGCAAGTGTCCAAATTTTGTGCGGGTTTAAATCCACCAGCAAATACCCATCTCGAATCTATGCGTCCATCAGATCTTCTGGATTCACTCATTCGAGCGGCACCTATAATTGAGGAGGTACAGTCTAGACCAAGGGGTAACAAAGCTTGGTCTTACAATGACATGAACAGAGGAGCATTCAGACCTCAAATTAAGAGAGTTCAAGGTCATAATCAAGGACAAAGAAAGAAAGCAAGGACGAATAATGTCAACAACTTTGTTCCTACTCAAAGTAATGGCCGAAACCTCCGTTGTTTTCACTGCAACGAACCCGGTCACTTCAAGAGGCAATGTCCCAAGCTTGGTGGAGGACATCGCCAAGCGTCTTTCCAAGGAACATGCCATGGTCAAGGAGCCGCTACCCGAGGAAGAGGAAGAACCACCTGCATTGCCAATAGGCAAATGTGCAAAGAAGAAGAATAGGAAGATCCGACCATGGAAGCAGAATTCGAAAGAGCGACAGTCCATGTCGCTTTGCATAAGAAAGGGCCGAATCGCCAGTTCTGGGTGATTCAAACACTGTCAGAATATCAAGGTAAAGGTTTCAAGACCTTGATTGATTGTGGCAGTACACATTCCTTTATCTCACCAGCATGTGCAAAAAGATTAGAAATAACCACAATAGAAGCACCTACCCTGCTTGTGGAATTGGCAAATGGTCGTGAGGTTACTTGTACAAAGTAAACTGCTAAGGTGGAATTCTTTCTGGGAGGAAAGAAGACTTCGATCAAATTCAGAGTCATGAATTTAGGTATCCATGAGTGTCTACTCGGAATGGATTGGCTTAAGCCTAACGAGGCCCACATTCACTATGGAAAGGGTCAATTTTCCATTTGAAACTCTAAAAGAGAATTAGTCACAACTCAAGGCGAGGCTGGAGTGCCAAAAAACCAATTGGCTAAAGTATCTCGAATCATAAAAGGAGTCAGAAAAGGGTTACCTGTTTACTTGATCAAACTCAAAAAATTAGATCAGAAGCAAGAGTCTTATGAAGGACTTCGTGGTTAAAGAAATACGCGGACGTATTCCCTGAAGAGTTGACAGAACTTTCGTCTCAAAGAGAAGTGGATCATGAGATTAGGTTAGTACCAGGAGCTGTGCCAATTACAAAAGAGACCTTATAGAATGTCCATACCAGAAGCATTTGAGCTGAAGGAACAACTCAAGCAACTGTTAGATCAGGGCTACATCCGACCTAGCAATTCACCGTGGGGAGCTCCAGTACTATTCCAGAAAAAGAAGGATGGGACACTTCGACTATGTATTGATTACCGAGGGTTGAATCAATCGACAATCAAGAACAAGTATCCTATTCCTAGAATAGATGAGCTTCTTGATCGTCTTCAGGGTTCGAAGATCTTCTCCAAAATTGATCTCAGGTCAGGTTACTATCAGATAAGGATCAAGGAAGAAGATATCCCAAAGACGGCCTTCAATACAAGATATGGGCACTTTGAGTTCCTAGGTATGTCATTCGGGCTTACGAATGCACCTTCCACCTTCAATAGGTTAATGCAGGATATCTTTAGGCCATATCTTGATGATTTCGTGCTTGTTGTCTTCTATGACACTTTAGTTTATTCTAAAAAGGAAGAAGATCATGAACCCCAACTTCGAATTGTCCTTGAAACAATGAGGTCACATAAGCTATATGCAAAAATGAAGAAGTGTGCATTCTTCAAACATCAGATTGAATATCTGGGATTCATAGTATCAGTAGAAGGAATCTCAGTGGACCCAGCCAAGATCAGAGATGTGCTTGAGTGGCCAATACTAGTATCCATCAAAGAGATACGTAACTTTCTTGGATTAATAGGATGGTATAGGGTCTTCATAAAAAACTATACTTTGATTGCAGCACCTCTGACGGACTTACTGAAGAAGCAAACTTCCATTACATGGTCAAACACAATGTTAGTGAGTTTGGGAATCTCCCAATTCCCATTTTTTGAATAATAAAAATGTGGCACCCAGATAACATGCTCATAAGTTTCTTAAAACCATATGATATGACCTATCATTGGAAAGCGCTTGAAAAATGGAATCTATTGAGCTATAGAGGGCTCAATTTGGAGTTATAGTGTTCAAGTTATGACAAATCCAAAGATTTGACCACGTGTCCCAAACTTATGGGAAATTCCCATATTCCCCAATATGGTGTTGTCAACTCCCGAACAAAATAGCTTCGACAGATTGAAGCGAAGTTTGGTATTAGCACCTATTCTAAAACTTCCAGACCTCAATAAGGAATTGGAGGTAGTAACTGATGCTAGAATTCTTGCCTTGGGGTGTGTACTTATGCAGGAAGGTCATCCAGTAGCATACTTGTCAAGGAAATTGAAGAGTCATGAAAAGAACTATGCTATGCATGATCTGGAATTACAAGCTGTCATCCATGCTCTAAAGCTTTGGAGATGCTATCTGTTGGGTAACAAGTTTACTCTAGTAACCAACCATAAGAGTCTCAATTGGATCTTTACCCAGAAGAAGCTCAACATGAGGCAACGTCGGTGGATTGAAGTGTTGGAAGAATATGACTTTGAAATCAAGTACCGACCAGGGAAAGAGAATGTAGTTGCCAATGCACTTAGTCGCAACGCATTCCTAAATCCCCTAATCTTGCAGAATCCATCAACGGCCAGATCTCTAGCTACAAAAGTATCTATGCCAAACAACCCTATACTTGAGTTAGCTAGAGAGGAAGCATGCCATGATTTGGCCTACCAATGAATGCTAAAGGAGATCTCTATCAAGGAGCAAAACCAAAAGTTGCAGGCTAAGTATCATGAATTTTCCATTAATAGTAGACTTGTCTACTACAGAACAAGACTGTGTATACCAACAAGCTAGTCACTTAAGCAGAAGATATTGTGGGAAGCTCATGATTCTCCTTTCGCAGGACATCCTGGCTATGCTAAAACTCTTAATGCAGTTAGAAAGAGCTACCATTGGGAGAGGCTCAATTGGTTTACCCAGAAGAATCATTAGTGATCGTGATTCTCTTTTCACATCACACTTCTGGAGAGTTATCTTTGAAGCTATTGGGACTCAACTATGTTTTAGTACTGCCTACCATCCCCAAACGGATGGCCAAACAGAGCGAGTAAATCAAGTCATCGAGGATATGCTTAGGGCATACTGCTATCGAGAGCCAAAGGGGTGGATTCAATACTTACCTTTGAAAGAATTTGCATACAATGCTTCTTACTAGTAGAGCATTCAGATGACCCCTTTCCAAGCATTGTATGGATATGACTGTCGAAGTCCTCTAAACTTTTCTGATCCAACCCTAAAGGTTGAAGCTTCAAGGCTAATGTTGGAAGAGATGGATGACCAAATTAAGACAATAAGACAAGACATACAAGCGGCTAAGGATAGACAAAAGGCATACGCAGATTTGAAGCATCAAGAAAGGGTCTTTGAAGAAGGAGACATGGTCTTCATTCACGTACGCCCTAAAAAGAGTTCTCTATCCTTAGGATATTGCAAGAAGCTATGTCCAAGGTATTGTGGGCCATATAAAATCCTCAAAAGTCTAGGACCTAATGCTTATAAATTGAAACTTCCTGAGAACCTAAAGGTTCATAATATATTCCATATCAACCTATTGAAGAAATATGTACCTAATCCTAACCATGTACTTGACGATCAACAAATTGTAATGCCTAGTCAAGGGGTCCTTGAGCTAAGGCCTGACATGATCTTAGATGTTAGGGAGAGACAATTAAGATCCAAAACATTGAGAGAATGCCTCATCCAGTGGAAAGACTATCCCGAAGAGGATGCCACTTGGATAGATGAAGGCACACTCAACCATCAGACTCCCCAGTTTATCTCGAGATGAGGACATCTCGATTCCTCTAAGGGAGAGAGAATGTAATATATCAAATAAGATAAAAGCAAAAAATTTTCCCCCCTTCTCCTCCCCCAACCGATGTCACGCTGGAAGGGAAGGAGGACACGGAATGCAGCACGTTGGCGCCCATATAGGTGCTAGGGCCATGCGTGTTGCCATGTAAGAGAGAGAGGATTCCCCCTCCCCTCCTATTTAAACCAGACCGTGTAGGTGCAAGGTGTTGGAAACTGCAAGGAAGATGAGAGACGAAAGGAAGAGAGAAGAGAAGAGAGATATGAGACACCGGAAGTGGAACCCCAGAAGTGTGTCAACTGAGCACACATGATAGGAATATATAGAGGGGACCTGGGGTGCTATATATAGACAGACTATATATAGTGCTATATATAGATAGACTATATATAGCTAACACCCCCGCTCAAATAAAGGTCCCTTACTATGGATGAAAAAACCCTTGGGGGCTCAAGGGAAAAACCCACAGCTCTATATAGACCTACTATTATATTAATATTCAAAATATAAAATTACAAAGTTTAACTTACAAGAGCCTATTGATAGGCATCAAAGGAGCTTTATCACTCCTAAATATACAACATGTAAAATAAGGATAAGCGACATCACTGCAAAATATAAAATCTCCAAGAAATTCCTTCAACTGAACTTGGGATGTAAGTAGTATATCTGTCACATCAAAACTTAAAGAAAAACATTACAATGACATTAGAACAACACAAGGTCTATAGAGACGGTTCGCAACGCCGCTCTATAGACAACATAATACATGTGGGACCCCATGAACAAAATATAAATAAAACAATTTGTCATCAGCTGGAATATAGACAATGAAACATGAGTTGGAATAACTCAACAACTAGAATAAGGAATGAAGCATCAGTTGGAACAACTCAACAGCGGGAATAATAATGAAACATCAGCTGGAACATTTCAACAGCTGGAATAAGAATGAAATGAAATATCATCCCATCAACTCGAAACATTTCTTATAAACAAAGCATGGAATAATTTCTTATAAGAATGAAACGTAGCATGGAGCCAAAAATCAGCTGGAAGAAGCATTGGATTACTTATCCACAATGTCCAAGACATGCAAAAGCATAAGTGAAGTTACAATGATCGTCATTTAATATTAGCCACTGGCACACCTTGAGCCTGAAGATTGTAGCAGAGGTTCTCAAAAGATGCAACCAACCTGTGCTGCCTTTGAATAATCTGTTGTCAATAGGCTTATGGATGTATGGTATGTTGCAAACTCTGGATGAGGTTGCACAGCTTGCAAGGCTTCACAAAATGACCTCAAGCTAAATTCAGCTCTGAGCAATCTGCAATCACACTTAGCTTAAGCAATGATTGACAATAATTAAAATCATGCAAAGCTAATTTCAGATATTCTGGCATAGGATGGCACCTTATGCACCACATCAATCCAGTCATTACAACTCTGTATGCAGCATCATATACACTTGGAAGATCGACCACGTTGATATGGAAAACTCCTAAATATAGCCACTCCAAGATGCCTATTAGGATAGAAGCTGTCCATGTCAGCAATCTGATGACAAACACTTTACTACGTTTTTCTTTTTCCTCAGATTCCTCCATGACAATTACCTCTGTATGTCTTCTTTTGATGAGGGGTCTGGCAAATTACTTCAACCTTAATGTAACCAATGAGGCCTGGATGTGTTGCCCATGTGCCATCAAGCCCAGCTTTTGCATTATCCCTGATGGGAATTTGAGTAGCCATCCCTCCCATTGCATGCACTCCACGTCTATGGCATGTTTGAATCAGCAACTCAGTATAGCTCTTCATGAAGTGCTGCCTCATGCCAACAAGAACATGGTCAGGAAGGAGCCTATCTGGATGTCCCTGGAAGGTTTTTACATAGTTGAAGATGTAATCCCAACACCCGCAGGGCTCACCCTGCATCTTATTATCTACAGTAGTAGCTTTCTGCTTTGACCCTTCTGCAAGATTACAAGTCATCTGGTGTCCTGCCACAGTCTTTGTAGGCTCTTCTAGAGCACGCTTAATAGACTCTGCTGACTTGTAAATAAACAAAGCATATCCTTTTGACTTACATGTCTACTTATCAAACCCTAGAGGACCTTCTTCAGTTTCTCCGTACCTGGAGAATGCAGCAAGGAGCTTCTCAGTTGGCATGTCACGGGGAACATTCACCACATAAATCTTGTGCGCACTGGTAGATGCTGCCTATGCAAGTTGTGATTGAGTGGACGAAGGCCCCGCGGATGCAAAGTGACATACACATTTACGGCCATCGGTCTTCTTGCTAGGCTCCTTGAGCAATGCTGGGAAATCATGCTGGTGTCATTGCCACGGGCAGATTCAAGGCCCTTGATCAGTTTCTTGATCCTCCAGATTTTGATGTTGTGGTCGTGCGCCTGATCTGTGCCATGATCAGAGGCCATCTTGTGATGAAGGATAACCGAATGTGATAGATATGAGGGATTCTACAATGTCTGTAGGCGACGTCAGGTATCTCGATTGGATTGGATGATGAATATCGGCAAACAGACGAGCGATTAATAGCAGAGGCACACAGAGAAGCTCGTGGCTATGGAGGGTAAGAGGATAGCTATTATTAGGTTATCACAAAGCTTACAAGTCTTCTTGTCGGGGATGACGAGGCATTCTTTGATGTCAACTTAGGATCTCTGCCCTGAGACACTCATGGTTTCGTCAGACGCCAGAGGCGGCATCAGCGGCAGCAGCACCTCTAGCAGTCAGAGGGATGATGATGGCGTCCGCCTCTATAACCCTTTCCAGGAGTATCGTGGCATTGCCTTTGACCCGCGGTCCGTCAACACCCTCTATCGCCTCCCCTCGTCTCCTGAATTCCTCTACTCGGAGGAGGCCGCCGTGCAGCACCGCAACTGGAGCGAGAACTTAACCTACTACACTGGCTGTGGCTACCTCAGAGTGGGCTGGAGGTAGGGAGCGAAGGCCGCCTTGAGAGTCTCAAAGGAGGTCTCCCAGCCGAGGCCATGGACGAACAATTTCCCGTGCGAGGGGCCTTTGTCAGTGTGAGCGAGGTCTTTGATCTCCTGTAGGATATCGGCATGATCCATGGCTGCTTCTTGTAAAAGGGTCCATGAGCTGCTCCTTAGAGAGAGGCTCCATGAGAGAGCGGATGTCCTCAGCGCAGACATCAGACTCGCCGCCCCCCTCACACGACAGCATTGCTCACCCCGTAGACCGCCACTGCAGCTAATGGATTGGAAGACGATGCCAACAACATGTATCGAGCGTAAACACTAATGTTGGAAATCTCTTTGTGATGTTGTAGAACCTCGCTCTCATACCACGTTGAAAACTGCAAGGAAGACAAGAGACGAAAGGAAGAGAGGAGAGAAGAGAGATATGAGACACTGGAAGTGGAACCCCAGAAGTGTGTCAATTGAGCACACATGATAGGAATATATAGAGGGGACCTGGGGCGCTATATATAGACAGACTATACATAGCACTATATATAGACAGACTATATATAGCTAACACAAGGGAGGGACGGAAGGGCAGAATTCGAAAGGACTCGCTGCTGCCCTACAATCAATGGAAGGAGGGAGGGACAAGCCGCCTCATCGCCACTTTGCCCTGACAAGGGCTGTTGAACTACCGCTGAGCCAGGACGACATCAACCTGCCATCAGTCCGTGCTGCCCAACACCTGCTGGCCGTCACCGTCACGGCGGCAATCTCCCTCTCCTGGCCACGTGTGAAGCTTAGAAGCGGCTAGATAAGCCCCCTTTCACCCTTCACCTTTCCCCTTTTACCCTTTCACCCCCGGGTTTTTTAAAATCCTCCTAAGCCCTTTTCACCCCCCCCTTGTGTTACCCTTCATCTTTCCCCCCCCCCCTCCCCCCCCCCTCCCCCCCCCCCCCGGGTTTTAAACCCCTAAGCCTTTTCACCCCCGTGTCCTAAAACCCCTCCAAGACCCCCTTCCTATACCTTTCACTCCCGTGCCCAAAAATCTCCCAAGGCCTCTTCTTATTCCTTTTGGAACCATACACACACACCCTTTCCCCCCCATGTATAAACCCCTATAGGGCCTTTTCCTTAGGATTTGTAAGCCTTTCCCTCCCAAAGAAACTAAGACTGTAAAGGTCTTATTACCCCCTCCTTGTGGATAAACCCTTAACTGTTCCGTGCCTTTCCAAAATACCCTTGGGACTTGGTTTTTTTTCCCCTACTCGAAAAACAGAATAAGAGTATTGACGTGCAAGGGAGCGACACTGGAATTCCGAAAAAGTGTGTAAAGCTACTTCCACATTCGAAGCACTACAATTGCGATGCCTCCTAATAAAGTCCAAGGAGTAGCTGCGGGAGGGTCATCTCCCGGTATCCATGTGGATATCTCACCCCAAACCCAGGTTTTTCCTTCTTAATTTTATATCGATTTTAATTCAATCATGCAAGATGAATTGTTAGGGATAAGATATATTTTGTCCTAGTTATTCACGACGAAGGAATTTAGTTTAATGGAACATGCAAAATAAATAAATTATAAACATAGTTTTTCTTCAAATAGCATTATGCATTGAAACGAATTATGAGCAAGATTATTTACCCACTAAAGTAGTATACTTCGGTTAAGCCTAGAAGGTATAAAACTGCATCTTGCACTATTAACCCCTATTCTTTTTACAACGAATCATCATGGAAGGTGCGAATCATGAAAGGATTCTTATGATGCTTAAACTCTCAGAAGTTATCATCGCTAACTGCATAACTTAGCAAGGGAAAGATTGCTTATTTGGCATGAGTTTTGTTGGCAAGGAAAAATGAAGATTAATTGAATTTACCTAACCTCAAATCGATAAAGTTTAGGATTGAAAAATCAATTGACACATAGATAAAAAATCATGCAGAGGTGATCTTGATATTACCTTCTAAAGTTAACCAAATTAATATAGACTTAGAAATACCTATGGTGCGAAATATTCATTGGGAATAAATTAAAATCCAAGAAATGTTTATACCTTAAATACTTGCCCACATTCCCTGAGTATAGAGTCAGTAAATTGTAAACGTAAAAGAAACTAGGCTTTGTCCCTGAGTTTCTTAAAAGAAAATAATAAAGCTGGGAAACCCTAGGTCTGACAAACGTCAGCTTAAAGAAACTGAAACGGATTGTTTCGTAACCCCATTATCGCATAGTACGATACAGGACTTGCGCGGCAAGTACGAAGTCATATGGTCTTGTGATTGGTTCACAAGAAGAAATGCTAAATTCTCACAACAAGGATGACAGATCCTTATGCAAGTTATCTTGCAAGAGGATGTATACTTTGATATCCTTCTAAATAAGGAAGGTTAAAAACCGAAAACTGAAGTATCCAATGAACTTTAGGATTTGACCAAGTTGGGTTAATAGGGTACACCCTAACCCAGAATATAAGGGAACTTGCCAAGTTGCAAGACACCTCGGATCGAGTGTTGGATGCATTGGAAATGAAAGATTCTTAGCAGTTTGCCAACAACTAAAAAAATGATCAAAGAAAATGTTTGTGCTTGCTAGAGATTTTAGAGCACTATTTGACTTATGAATTACAAATTAAATGAATATCTATACTTCAGGTTGAAGGCCTGAAGGGAGAGGTAGCTTCAGTTACCCCTGACTGCTTGCCTGATCCTAACCAAGGGGGTTGTTGATCGCGCCGGGAACGTGGACCGAACTCGCCGTGAGAGGTCTTTCCGCTGAGCACTACTTGGAGCAGGAGGATGCTTGGGTGCCAAAGGGGGGTCTGGCTCTGTAAATCCCTCACCTTCCGGGTCCTGCACAAGAGGCTAACGTGACTCGGGATTGGATCTCGAGGCCCGTATACTAGTCTACGGGTGGAAACTTGGAATAGTGATCCCTGTGGATTGTTGGATAGCCTTCGGGCGGATTGTGGACAAGCCTACGGGCGGAAATCCTTGTATTTCAAAGATAAATATGATGATATGTTAATAAAGAGCTTGTTTGATATTGTTTTTCTATGTCACGTGATAAGATTACGTGAAGGAACCAGTGCTTAACGGATTAATTAAAGAAGCTGATTGTTACATGTCCAACTAAATGTGTTAGATAATTACATAACTAAAACAAACCAAGGAAAGTGCGGAGGATGGGCCATGGGTGCGTCCTATGGTTGGGTGGTCCCGGTTGGCCGGGAACTTTTCTCAAGTCTTGAAGAACAGCGGGATGATTGTCAAAGGACACGAACAACAAAAGCGTTGACCTAGAGTTATGTCTTACCCGAATTACGCTTTTTTAAGGGAACGGAATGGGACTATGCCTTATGGCAGAGAGGTTGAGCTTTGCATCCCTCTCATTTCCCATTCTCTTTGAACCAAGTGTAGCATGAATCCGCTTCAGACCTGGTGTTTTTGCGTAAAGTAGTTCGCTTGGGTTCGACGCTAGTTGTTGTTAAGAAATGACCAATCAGAAAAACCCTAATTCAGGTCGATCCAAAGTGGAAATGGTCAGAATACTTCCGCAACGTTGCAGACGTGGAAAGCCCTAGATCTCAAATCCCGTAATATTCCATGGGAGTGTCGGGCGGAGCTTTCTAGACATCCTTTCCCGTAATATTCCATGGGAGTGTCGGGCGGAGCTTTGATAAATATTTAGTGTAGATTTGGTGCTACATTTGCCTCAGGTTGAAGATAGATATCATTTGCACCTAAACTTGTAATCCGTTTCCTCTAAGTTTAATGTTAAAGAGACTAAATGCATATCATTTCATGAGCATGGAGAAAGAAGATGTTAAACAATAGGCAACAGGGATAACTATTGTGACGAACTACTAAGTCCCAAGGACACGGCCCTCCTTTTTGTGTTTGGTTTGGCATGTCAAACTGTCTAGTATGCAATATTTGTTTTGCATCTCTATTATTGAGAAAACTTTAGTTTATTGTAAGAATTCTTTAATACCTAGGATTATAATAATCTCTCTAATAATGTATGGACAAATTGACTTTGATAAAATTTTAATGTAGATTTAGTGCTACCTTTACTTGAGGTCATGTACATATCATTTTTGCCTAAACTTGCAATTCGCTTCCTCTAGGTTTAATGTTAAAGAGCCTAAATACATGTCATTTCATGAGTGTGGAGAAAGAAGATGTTAAATCACACTCCGAAGGGATAATTGTTCTGACAGACTACTAAGCCCTAGGGACATGACCTTCCTTTTTATGTTTGGTTTGGCATCTCAAACGGTCTAGTATGCAATTTTTGTTTTGCATCTCTATTATTGAGATAAATTTAATTTATTATAAGAATGTATGGATTGATTAGATTTGATAAATTGTTATATTTCAGGTAGTTATAATGAATCATATCATGAGATGTCAGTGCAATTACAAGTACAGACATTCATCTAGACTTGGCTATCAAGATGTTACAAGACAAACTGATTATAGACATAGTCATTAAGATATAAATGAAAATATGAATCCATTAACCCGTTGGAAGTCATGTATTATGTCAATCATTGCCTAGACGTAGACGTGTATGGTGTAGATGCAAAACATATTATGGTGGTGGAAGTTTGGTTCCTCCTTTAACTTGTGCGCGCGACACCAGAAAATTGAAGAGAGATTCGAGAGTCTTACAACCCATCTAGGTCTACATGACCCTCATGATTTATTATTGTAGGATGTTCTAGAAGGGTGTGACATTGAGTTGGATAACGAAGCCCATAATGAGTCCTCAAATGAGATTGAGATCTTGGAAGAAGGTGAAGAAGATGAGGTTGAGATGCATGATATTGAGCCATCTTTGTTTGATAGAATAATTTTGAGACTAATTCAAATATAAGCACTTTGGGATGAACATCAAGCCTCGGTTGAGTTTTAGAACAAGATGCTTCAGATTTGGTTTGGTGAAATTGTTGGGAGAAAGCCTTCTCAAACTTATATAGATAATATGTTCACTCCAAGCTTAGGCAAACTCTTAGTGCAATTACTGAAAACATGGGATGGAGACTTAGGTGGTATAAGTATTCTTACTTGTTTGGGAGCAACTCAATGTCTTGTTAACACGACTTGGTATGGTTAACTCTCAATGATATAGAATATGCCAAGAACGTGAGAGTTCTTCTCATATACCATTGCTATACCAACCAAGCAAGGAAGATAACTTTCCCCATGACACTCTTGAATGTGAATGCAACTTCAATGCCATGGGAAGGAAGAAGTTAAAGTGTGATTGCTCACAATGTTGTGAAAAGTGTTCAAATTGTTCACTACCTTGGAAAGATATGCTTCCTTTTGATTATATCTCCATTACCAAACAAACGAAAAGTAGAATCCTTTGTCACAAACTATTAGAAATGTGGAGAAATAAAAAAAAAGTGGTTAACAGAGGATAATGCAATTGGTACCTCGCAGATAAATGAGTTTTGAGATGGCACAAAGTGCAAGAGTGTAAAAGATTTCTATGATCCAAAATCATACATGGAGCTTTCAATGATATGTAATAATAACACCATATCGGGGAATATGGAAATTTACCATAAGTTTGGGACACATGATCAAATCTTTGGATTTGTCATAACTTGAATACTATAACTCCAAATTGAGCGCTCTATAGCTCAATAGATTCCATTTTTCAAGTGCTTTCCAATGGTAGGTCACATCATATGGTTTTAAGAAACTTATGGGCATGTTATCCAGGTGCCACCTTTTTTGTATTCAAAAAATGAGAATTGGAAGATTCCCAAACTCACTAATATTGTGTCTAATATGCATTGCAAGTAGCCATATAAAGCATGGCCTCCTTTCCAAAGGTCACCGGCGCTTATAGATGGTTGGAATGAGATAGAGAAAACCAACAAGTTTAGTTGCAAATCATGTTGAACTCACATACACAAGGACAAAAGGATCTACAAGGTACACCTTATTGCAATGCAAATATTTAAAAATCCCATGAGTGATCTTTGATATAGACTACTAAAATACATATATTTCTTGGTTTTGATTAACAGGGTCATCCACGAAATTTGCCTTTTTAATTACACTAGGATGGGTTTCACGCCTCAAAGACAACCCAAACGAATTGTGGAGTTGTTGAGTTGAAGCTCCTCAATGCAAGAAATAACTCTTTTATTGGAGTTATACAATTTTTATTTATTCCATTCATCTATAAAAAGATTCTTAGGAGCTCTAGCAAGCTTTTTCATGTCTTCATGATGCAATCATTGATTGATGGAAAGTATGTTTGTTGATGGATTTAAAGTATGTTTGATTGATGAGTTGGGAAGTATGTTTGTTGATGGATTTAAAGTAGATTTCAATTATCCAGCCACACACATTACTAAACATAGAAATTCTCTCAATAGAAGATTCATTGCACGTGCCTTGCTAATGATGGTAATAACTAGTGACCATCCAACTCAGCGCAAGATTGGATCTTTTAAAGAGGGTGGTGAATATTTTTGTCATTGATACAAAGTGATAGCTACCTTAGAAAGTGAGAGATCAAGATGTTACTGATATGATCAAAACAGTTTCAATTGAAATATAGACCAATCAAAAAATCAAGTGATAAAATGCTTACTTCTTTGATTATGGCAGAAAGAGCCCTCACTCAAGCAAATAGGGATGATCTTTTAAAAGAAGTAGGGCTTTCTAGTAGTTCATGCTTGTGGAGATTATATGATCTCTACAACTTTGATTTTTCCCTAGATCTTGTATATGACTACATGCATATTTTGGCTCTAAATTCGTTCTCAAAGTATACATGTGCTCCAATAAGGACTGTGGACAATAGAGTCAAAACACAAATTGATGAGGCAACACATCATGTTACGCAAGCAACCCCATACTCTACATGATATGGTCTATTAGGGGCGTAAATCCCTAGGCCTTGAATTCCATTAATCACCTTAGTCTCTTACCCTCATATATGGATATAATGGTTTGAGATCAGCCTACGTGATTGTGTCTTTAAATGTCATGAGACAAAATACCTGTATGTTAGACATTGATTCTGATATGCATGTAGTTGTATTTTTTGGAAGAGAGTCACATGATTTCTGAGTATAGAGAGAGTCAGCGCTAGGTCTTCATGGTTGTTGCAGGTTGTTCTCAATGTTTGTGTCATGTTCTTTAAGTATTTGAATCTCTCTTTATTTCTTGTGGAATTATAAATGGTTTTCGATTATGGGTGCTATAGCTTATGCAAAGATTACGTCGATGCTTATGTTCTTTATTCTAGTACCATGGTGTGTTATATTTATTATTTGCTTCCTCCTTGTGAATACCATAAACACTTTGTTCTACAACAAAAAGGCTCCATAGACATGCTTGTAGATGCAATATTTGAATTGTGTTTACAAATTATTACCACGCCTACTAGCGCGTCTAAAATTTCGCATCTACAAGCGCGCTTATAGTGAAAACTACACTCGCATATAGACGGGCATATTGACGTGCTTCATAAATATATAATCATATTTATAAAAAAGTAGATATATTCATATTTTGCATCTATACACGTGTGTAACTGCACGTCTAAAAAGGCGCGTACTCTGCAATTTTTTGACGATTATAGACGTGCATTTTTCCTACAATTTAGACACGCGGATAAACGCGCAAAATAGAGATATGAAAAGAAAACCAAAGAGCATGTGGATTTGCAAGCCACATGCTGTTTGGTTTTTTTTTCCCATCAAATTGTGTGCTTAGGGAAAGCAGAGAAAGATTATTATATTGAAAGCAAAAGAATGTGGAGAGCTAAAGTCCATATATTGATAATAACACATGATGAGCGTACTGTGCTGAAATATTTGTACATATTTCGAAGATTTTGTACTGAAAGAAAAACAATGTAAAATAAGAAATTTTATATATAAAGATGAAACGTTTTTACATGACGAGTTCTAGTGCTTGTGACCTCAAGTATGGTCATGGTTGCAAGCACTAGCTGAAAGTAATACATATCAAAAATGAAAACTACAAGCTAACAGGAGGCATGCATGCATGGGGCTCCTCTACATCTCCTTAGAAGAGGCATCATCATCGCTAGGACCACCATTTCCGGTGTCGGTGCCGCTATCCACACCACTATTGCTAGTCCCCCCCTTCTCTATCCTCAATTGCATCAAGGTTTGCCTACAGAAAGGATTAAGGTATATAAATACCATTATAAACAATAAATTAGAGTTACCTATACTTTCTATGTTTAAAAAAAATATATACCTCTTTTGGCTGTGGAATCCTCATGGCACGATTATATTGCTCCTCTGCGATCAGTCCCACCTCATAGAAATGCTGCCAAGTGGATGCTCGGTTATGACCTTGATGGTAGCCTATCTCTCTAGGAGTAGGCATCCTACCAATGATATGATACTACAAATTTTTTTAAACATACAACGTATTAGAACACACTACATAATGAGTTGAAACAAATTACACAATTTAATTAAAAATAAGAAATCAAATAATACTTACAAACTTAGCTTCCCATGACTCCCTGCCACCCGATCCATAATGCGACGATCCCATGGTTGCCATTTGGATACGTCGCACCTCTGCATGCTGGCGACTTGTCCTTTTCTCTGTTGCTCTCTTTTTGGCCTCTTTCCACTCTGTGCAGTGGCGATTGGGTGGTTGGCATTATCCAGGGCGCCCCTGCTCTTGTCTCCGTAGAGACTCCTTGGTGCACGTCATAAGGTGAGACCTCTTGTTATGATGGGTGTCTCTCACCTTTGACCGTCCCCAATCATCTAAGAATCGTGAATTATCAGGATTAGGGTACCTTCTATGTACTGCACCTCTTGCCACAGACCACTTTTTTGGTGCTTGAAGGAAAATCATACAATCTTTGTATGTGGCATGCACGACACTCCTCAAGTAGACTATCACTTCCCTCCCCTGAGGGTTATGCAAGATACCACCAACATCTGTGACAAAGTAGTAAATTTGTGGAGGCTCACCTCTCTCATTTTCCAGTGAGGGTGATCGAGAGCCACCTCCTAGGCAACCCCCACAAAGCCCTCGACCTCCTGGTCCTCTCGCAGGACTCTCCCTCCTCCCTCGACGGGCACTACCCTCTACCTCACGTGATGCACGTGCTTTGGTCAATCCATGTACTTCAGCTGATCCTTATGCATCAGTTGATTTGTGTGAATGCATAGTGCGTGGAGTACCTGTTAGTACAGGTGTACCAAGGTTTGGTGTGCCAAGGTTTGGTGTTTGTGCGGTAGTGCTAGGCAAAGATGTGATAGGTGTCCCAGACATGACACCAAAAACCTCCTCTGCAGTGGGAGGGCGACCAAGATAACTGGTCATCTTCCCCATGAATTGCTCCTTGTTTGGAAAACCTCAAAAAAAAACTACTAACACCTCTAAAATACTCCGCTAATGTGTTATTCATGAGTTCCAACTCAGGATTAGTGCTCGAAGATCCAGGATTCCACATCTACATAAGCAAAAATCCATTACTACCTTGTCTAGATAAAACATATTACACGCTGCATCTATACCCGCGTCTATTAGCGCGTCTAAAAATGCGTCTAGACTGTCATCTAGATGCACCTATAGACGCTTAAAGTCAGACCATATTTTGCAAGCTGTTATAAAAAACGCGCAAAAAACCTCCATAGATGACAATCTAAAGCATGTAAAGAGAGAGAGAGAGATAGAGAAGCAAACAAAGAGAAAGCAAACAAGATTGAGAGAGAGAAGAAGATCTCACCTTCTTTGCTTGTTCTGAGGGTGGTGGCTAGGTTGCAAGCTCCTTGTTCTCCTTCTCCCTTCCCTTCGTAGGTTGTTTGATTCTTCTTCTCTTCTTTACTGTTTGGCTCTTGTTCTTTACTCTTTGGCTCTTTCTTCCTCCTATCCTCTTTTTACTCTTATTTCATTCCCTCATTGTCTTCATGAAGTGATAGATAGACACGATTAGTGATGTCGAGCTCGAACTGCAGAAAACGCGCAAAAAATGTAGGGAATCATTGGTTTGAAAAGAGAGCCACAACTTTTTTTAAATTTTTTTAATATTCGCGTGGCACATCTGTAAGCACGTGTAATTGCGCATCTATATGCGCAGATAAAATATATTATACACACTGATAGACGCGCAATTATAATTAAACTTATTAAATGCTAGCTTATGGTTGTTTTTGGATCAACATGACTTTCCTAGTCTTTCAATATCAAAATGTTTGTCTCCATGTTGTAAGTATAAAAATATTTAGGGAATATGACATATATACCAAATGAAATCATATATGTCCTTATGATTCAGGTGTAATTATGTCATCATCTTCTACTAGTATGGGACATGCTGAGTCAACAAACAGTACATCCTCCAGTGAGGACGAGACATTGCGTCTTCACAATCAAAACGCTTGGCTATGACAAAAATCAAATGTATATGTGATCGTTGTCAAGGATGTTTTTTTTCAAGCACATCGAATCACAATGTCACACCTCAGCATGTGTACGGAGAGTGGAACCAAGAAAAAGGCCCAGTATACTGCTTTATTTGCACAAATATTATTGGTCTATGTTGCATCTTTACCATTAAACAAAACCCCCTTTTTTTATTGAGCAGGATAAGGTACCACATCCTCAAATGATCTCTCTAGGGCATCGAGAGACTGCGAAGCGTTGATGCGAGGAGGCAGAGTCCTCAAGAAGAGTAGATACTGATGACGACGATAGCAGTCCTCTTCAAATGCCCCATCAAGTTTTGGAGGAAGATATTTTAGACAACATCGTGCACGATTTATTTTCCCATGAGGTTCGAGGGGAGGGCGCCACTAGAGAGACAGATGACCCGCTACACATAGCGTCGAAAACTCCATTGTATGAAGGTTGCACATACTCCGTTCTATGTGCATCTCTTGAGATACTGAACTTACAAACCATTTATGGATGGAGTAATGCTAGCTTGAATGCATTATTGAAGTATGTATCATTTGATATTAATTCATAAATTATTCTAGACATTATTCGCAATTTGTTAACTCTATTTGCACAATATATGCAGGTTATTGTCACAAATACTTCTAAATGGAAATAAATTACAAACTAGAAGGAATCAAGCAAGGCGTTTCTTGACATCTCTTGGAGATCTCGATTACGTTAAAATCCATGTACGTGTTAATGATTGCATCTTGTTTTCTGGGGATCATGCATCTGCATGATAGTGTCCTATTTGTGGTGAACCAAGATACAACCAGGAGATGAGATCAATGGATGTGTCTCATAAGGTTTTGTGATATTTTCTTATTATTACACGTATTCAACTTATGTCTAAGTGTGAATCTATTGCGAGACTCATGTCATGGCATGCTAGTCACCATTCAAGTGATGAAAAGTTGAGAATTCCTTCAGACACACCAGCTTGGCAACACGTAGACAATTTGTGGCCTACTTTCAAAGAAGAGCCCAGAAATTTGAGATTTGGTCTAGGATTAGGTGGAATAAATCCATTTGGCATCAAAAGCACCTCATATAGTGTATGGCCAGTGGTATTGGTGAACTATACTATTCCTCCATTCATGGCAATAAAAAAAGGACATGTAATGTTATCCCTTTTGATTCTTGGAAAACACAAATTAGAAAATATGGATGTTTACTTAGAGCCTTTGATCGAGGAGATAGAAATGCTATGGAGAGGTATTGAGGTGCAAGATGTGAGTGCATCATTGTCCTTTAGAGATGAGGAGATAGAAATGCTATGGAGAGGTATTGAGGTGCAAGATGTGAGTGCATCATTGTCCTTTAGAGATTTCACTTTAAAGGGCATGTTGTTGTGGACTATGCATGACTTTCTAGGCTATGGAGATTGTTTAGGTAGTTGCATACTCTATTTTATTCATGCTTATCCTTAATTAAATATATATCATCATTAACCCACTTGTTTTTACAAGTTTAACTACATCACGATATCATGCATGTCCAATTTGCGGTCCCTCTTTGGTGGTGTCTTCTAGACCAACATGCTTGAAGAAGGTTATCTATGAGAATCATCATCATTTTCTTCCTATTGACCACCCCAAATATGCAGCCCCCACTAATGGAAGAACTCCACAATCTCTGACCATTCAAGAAAGGAAGGACACTTGGACACACGCCAATGATCATCCTCCACTCGGCATGAGTCGGTAACTAGTTTACTTCTTTTGTTAGTCTTTAAAGTACACTCCATTATGAGAACAAGAAATAATATATTGTTTGTGCCTTAGATTCTCTATATTTTTTTGTCTCCCATATTGGACTGAACTCGAGATCAATCACCTGTTGGACCCCATGCATATATTCAAGAATATTGCCTCTACATTATGGGATCACTTAATCGGGGCTTGTGATTCTGCCAATGTAAGGGAGGATTTACGTAGCATTGGACATATGAGATGAGCTTGGCCACGCATTGGACCCAAAGGAAAGATCCAGTTACCGCCTGCACCTTGGACGTTGTCGATTTATGAAAACCCTAAAAGATTTTGTAAGGCAAAATGCAAGGCCCGAGGAAAGCATGGATGAGGGTTGGTTAGTGCAGTCATCCCTTGTACAAATCTCTGAATATCTTACTAAAGTGGACCCCTCTTTACTAGGGCTATGGAAAGATGATGAAGATTTGAGGATGGCCTCTATAATACCTCAAGGAAAAGGAAGGAGCAAAGTGCTAATGAAAGAGGAACTTCGTAAGTTAAATGTATTTTGTGTGCTTAACAGTGAAGTAATGAGCAAATGGGTGACACTATATAAAGAAGCAAGGGCAAGAAGAGTAAGCGAAAGACAAGCATTTCGTGCTAGACATAGACGTAATGTTCCATATCCAGAACATTTAAGTGTGCTTCCACGACATATTTGTATAGATTGGCTACATGAAGAAATGGAGAAGATGGAAAAAGAGGAGACGATGGATATATCATAAGAGGAGTGGGAATACGTACGAGGTTGCTTATCAAAGGTGAGACATACGTATAATTAAATTATCTTTAGTTATATATGATATAATAATTTTACATGTTTCATCTTTAACTAAATCATTAATATGATCTCAACAATGTACTACTAGTACACATTGTTCAATGCTATTTGATGTGAAGGCAAACATTTTCGAACTCAACGTATAGATGATAAGAGAAATACCGAGGATTGTGGTATCCTTGCAAACTTCTAGGATACCAATGATACCATGGAAGGTTATTGTGGCTTGATCCAAGATATTTTGAAGCTTGACTTTAGCTGATTTTTTATATATGCACTAGATGTGAAGTGGTTTAAAGAAATAGTAACAACGGGTGAGCATTGCACAATTAGACATCATCCAAGTGGTTTTGTAGTGATTGACTCTACAAAATTTCACCAAGGCAAGAATGACACATTCGTACTATCTCAACAATGCGAGAAGGTATATTAGAAGCTATTTATTTTCATATATATTACTTCTTGATACATTCTCAAAATATAATAAATATCTAAGTTACTTACTTTTTGTTTTTTAAATGTAAGTTGTGTATCACCCAATGGTAAACAAGAACTAATGATGGCATGTCATCCCTATATCTAATCGTTCAAAACCAATATATGGCAATGCTACCAACATAGAGATAGTTGATGACAATCCAACAATCAATGATGATGCACACGATGATGCCATGATTGATGATATACATGATGTAGTGGAAGATGATCCCCGTGAGGATATTCAAGGAAGCGCAGAAGAGGATAACAATATGCATTACAAGGGTACACACATATAGTGACGCTAAGTAGTGACGTTTTTTTTCGGCGTCGGTATTAGCGTGCTAAAAACGTCGGTATTTGTGTCGCTATTTAGCAATGCAAATATCGACATTTTTAGCAACGCAGATAGCGATGCTAATAGCAACAACTTAGTGCGGTAAGATTTCACCGAAACCCGAACGTTTCTTTCATATGAGCGCGCGAAGGCAGAGAGAAAGAGAAAGGGAGGTGAGCAAGAGAGGGAGGTGAGCAAGGAAGCAAGCTGCGAGCCGCACACGAGGAGAAGAGCGTCGCCCGCACGAAGAGGTTATGGAAGAAGAAGAGAGCACGACGGTATGGCCTGTTTTGGTTTCTTTACAATCTTTGTTTTGCTTTGCAATGTAGGTTAGAAAGTGTTGGTTTGTCTTCGATCTTTGTGTTTCTTTGTGTTACTTTGCAATGTAGGTTAGGAAGTGTTGAAATAGAGAGAAATGGAAGCGAGTATTTTCAAAATTTTTCATGTGTTGGTTTTTATTCTTTGCAATGTAGGTACGAAAATGTATGTGTGTGAGCATAGTTTAGAGCCAACCTCAAAGATAGATAAGTTTAGAGCTGAACTCAAAGAGATAGGTATGAAAATTTTTAAAAAAAGACCTGAAATATATATAGTGGAGTGGCCCCAATATACAATATAGAATCGTTATCAAATTATCATTCCATTACATCGCAGTCAAGATGTCTAGCACTCACGACCAACATGGTGGTGATCGTGAGGCTTGGCTCAATCAACATGTATGTTGTCCATGCACACAATGCAAATTGGCCATTCGTTGAAAATGTCGTTTGTCCATAGAGCATGTGCAACAGTATGGAGAGTTTCGAGTTAAGATAATCGACCAAGCAGTCTTGAATTACGAGATTGCGGTAAGTTCTCTCTCATTACGTACTATATGACATGTAATTCATTTAAGTATAACAGTTTGGGGTTATCTTAGAAGTTAGCTCCTTAATTTCCTTTACAAGGTCAGGGCCATGTCGATACATTGCAATACGCAGATCTCTTGCATCTAGTAAGACGGGTTCGTCCACGCTCTATACAAATGTCATTCGAGATAACTAACTGTCTCATAGAAGGTGATAACTCTCAACCCCCTTCTATGGGTGAGAATGCTAGAGACATGGACGATCCTCCTGCTTTTTTGGAGCCCGAGTTAGAGGACATGATCGAATCATTGCTTCCGACGGACTCGGAATCCCAAGATCCTTTAATTGCGGAGGCTGCCATTCCATTGTATGATGGGAGTCGGGTATCCCGTTTGAAGACACTTCTTGCATTGTTGAGCATACAAACAAAGTATGGATGGAGCGATGCGAGTGTGACAGAGCTATTCAGGTATATTATGATGTGTATGATTCTCTATTGAAAGCCATTAAAATGTGCTATGTAGTACTCCAATAACGTGCTTCATTGCAATTTGTAGAACGTTGAAATCTTACATTTTGTCTATCCAAAACACGATGTTTGAGTCTCATGACGATGCAAGACAAGTGCCTACCGAAACACGATGCCTGAGTGGTTATCCACTGTGGACCGGGACAAAGGCTTGATATGGTCACTTAAGGAGGATGATCGTCTGAATGGAGATGTCCTAGTGGGAAACATAATAGAGAAGAAGATGGACGCATCCATGGAGTCCAAGGTGAACCGATTTTGTATGCTGCATAGCGTTACGATGGAGAAGTGGCTGCAATAGTATGAGGATGCTCGCGCTGAGCGAGAGTCTGCAAGATCTGACTATCGACGGAGTACACGACAATGGCCCATTCGATATCCGAAGGGCTTAGAGGAGATGCCTCTACTCATATCCACTAGATGGCTACATGAGACCGTAACCAAAGCATCTCAAGATGGAGAAACAGTTACTAAAGAAGAGTGGGACTTCTCACATGGATGCAATCCCAAGAGATTACAATCTATACTGCAAATCGCAACTAATATACTTGTTTTTCTCCCAGTATAAGATCCATTGTGCAGCATGGTCACGTGGACGACATTTCAGAGTAGAGTACATCGACAAGTTACACTTGACAATGGATTGTGGAGTGATGGCAATGTTTGAGCAGGAAAGCCGAAGACGTGCCACAGATCCAAACCTTGTAGTTGGATGGAGTATTTTGGATGTTTACAAAGTATCATTGCAGTGGACTATCCAAGTTTCTCTGTGACCATATTTGATGTGCAATGGTTCAAGGTTACTCTCGAAGGAGCAGGTGCAACTGTTCGGCGAGGGCCAAGTGGCTTTGTTGAGATTGACTCAACGAAGAAGTGGACCAATTTGAGTGATACATTTGTTTTGCCAAATCACTGTGAGCAGGTAAGAGTCCCTAATACTTGATGCCCTTTAGCAATCTCAAAGTGAACTTTTATACTACTCGTAATATGGATCAGGTCGTCTTTTTCCCTAATCCGCAACAACCTCAATGGTGGTATGTCATTCCCATGACATCTAGGAGTATCCCTGTGTTTGCCAGAACCCCCGTACCGATTGTAGAAGAGACACCTTTAATAGCGGCAATGACATAAGGCATACAAGAAACTAGGATGAACTGCCTGGAGGACCAAGGCATCTCACCTATGGAGATAGAGGATGGGTTTTTCGAAAATGAAGCAGAGTCCTCATTTTGTGGAGAATTTTGTATAGATCTCCCAGTGTATACTGAGCTATGTCAAGATGAGATTGTGGAACCCTAAACAAAAGTGACTCGATCAAAACGTTCCTCCCACTACAGCAATGCCACTTTTTGCAAATCGGTTAGGACGGTTTGTATGTTTTTGGAGTCTGGTGTTTTGTATTATCTAATTATTATTATTATTTTAAAATGAAGTCTTGAAAATTAAGTCTTAGTTTTATTATGTCTTGCAATTCATTATCTAATTGACTTATTTTTCCTTGTATACATAGGTTTAGGATTTGGGCACGGACGGCAGGATGAGTCAGGATTTTACAGATAATGACATTGACACGATGCTAGCACGTTTCTCACCGGAGTAGCTAGCATGGGTCAGAGATAGAGCCGATGCACAACTTTCCCGTTCCACCTCAGCACGATCGGCAGACTCTAGATGGTCCGATGCTTCGATCTCCAGTAGACGCAATCGCAGGTCTCGCTTTGTATCAGAGTCACGTGGTCGAGGAGGAGGTAACTCATGTTGTGGGGACATGGATGCAGTCTCTCCCACTCGCATTGCTACCAGGGAATCGACAACGTCTGTCACTGGTGGTGGCGGGCAGACGTCTACTGCTCCCACTCCTTCACGCACCCCACCAATCACTCCCAAGGCCGACAAAAAGTACACAAAACCCACTCCTCCAGGTATGTATTTTTACATGAAGATTTTTCGTAGTAGCACTTATCAATTCAAGTTGTGTTTGACACATTTGTATTAATGTCATGAAAGTACCCGTTTGCAAAATCTTGCAAGTTACTCGTATCTCATAGATAAGGCCTCTGGCCATTTATAGATAAATGATGATGGTAAAGCTGTCATCTCTAGGATGCATGAGTTGTGCCAACAAGTATTTCGGCACAACATTACAGACAAGTGGAAGGAGATCCCAGATGCCAGCAAGGAGTACATAATTGATACATTGTATTGAGAGTTCCCTCAGCCCTCTAGCAATGATAGATTTTTGAGAGGGTGAATGATGACGCGTATGCATGACTATCAGTCGCATAGGCGATCTGATGCACGCGAAGCACTCAAGCAGGGCAAATCAAAGCTGGAGTGGCTGGATACAGAGGACTGGAGTAATCTCCAGGATGAGGCGACATCCACTCCAGACAAGTGGAAGCAACAGAAGGATGCAGCAAAGGCGCGCTTGGACGCAGGATCGGTACATCACCTTGGTAGCGGCGGCCACGCAACATTCGTGGCAGATTTCGTAAGTATTAATAGGGTAGAGTACTCTAATTTAATGACATCCATGTTGATGTATGTATTTCAAACATGAATCTCAAGTATGTTGTTTTTCAATGTTTGTGTGCCACAGCAAGGTTTTACGAATCGCGACCCGACTGAACTAGAGGTGACATATAGGGAGAAGCATGGCTTGAGTGCCCTGATCGAGAAACTCTATGCTCGCGGAGGACCGGTAAGTAGTAATAAATATCATTCCTAATTTGAGAAATCTGTCATTATATGTCAGTTTGCATTTGGTACTCACAATTATATATGTGTTTGCTGTTGCAGACTCCCTTCGATATGCCACTATAGCGAGAGGAGTTTTCTGATGCGGATGAGTTGTAGAGAGAAGATTAGGCTACATAGGATTACTCCCCATCTTGTATTATGTAAGGCCTTATGGCCTCTATCCTCCATATGTAATAGCAAAGTATATATGAATCGGACTTCTATGTTGTAGCATGACTCCATATTTGCTTTGTCGCAGTAGCACTTCTCAATTTAAGTTCTATTATTTTCTTTATCAATGCAGTGTACATTTGTGTGAATTAATTTCATGAAAGTACTTGTTTAAAAAGTCTTGTCATTATTTGGGATCGATTGTCTAACTTCTTTGACAGCAGGAATTGTCTCTTAGCCTTGTGTGGCTCTAACTATGGCAGGGTTGCATCTGCAGCTCTGCCACAAAAAAAATTTATTCTCTACAACCGTCGGTATCAGTGTCGGAAAATAATTCGGCAAAATCGTCGATATTAGCATCGAATATTGCTCTGTAACCGTGGCTATTTTTGTCGGTATTAGCGTCGCTAAATAGCAAGGCAAATAGCGACGGTTTTGTAGTGACGCTAATACCGACGACGGGAATATTTTTTATATATAAAGAAAACGTCGTTATAGCATGTATATGTTGTAGTGATGGTTGCAGATGATGATGAAGAAATTGAGCATAGCAATACATCTGATAGTGGGATAGACTTATTTGTTTCGTTGCCTATTGGTAACATAGACCTAGAGGTAGATAGTCTAGCAAGGGCCGATCTCATTGAAGATGAGATTGATCATTCATTGTAGCATATAATTAAGTTTGAGTGATTGGATGTATATTTGTAATACTCAGAAACAACTAAAATATCAATTAAGAGCCATTTACTTTTGTGATACATATAACGTTTGTTGTGTTATAGTATTATAATTGAATGCGCACATCCAAAGAGCAATGCACCAAGATGCACAAAGAAGTACAATTGGGTAAGCTTTATTACGCCACAAAGAATTAAAGTTGGTAATATATTCTAAAAAATACTAGCTATTAAGATGTTTGATCATATTTAGGGACTTCATGAGAAATAAAAAATCCGTGTGTTTATTTTTTCATCTATAAGCGCATTTAAAAATGCGGGTATATAGATGAGTTTTTTGCATTTATATACTAGCACCAATAGACGAGCTGATAAACACGCCCGCTATTTCGAGTGTACAATGCACGTCTATAGGGTCTTTCTCTTGTAATGTTGGCGATCGCTGTCACTTTGAGGAAAATATTCTCTTGATTTAGGCTCAGATATAGAATCAATATCTAGGGAATTCGATTGCAAGATTAGGTGGTAGGAATGCTGATGGCATTGACGATGTATCATGTGCCTTCTATGGACAGCATTTATATCAGACAATTATCCTTATTTATCCAATCCCATTCTTACCAGGAGTGAACATTAGGAGAAATATGGACTCTCTTTTTTGCCCCTTAAGGAGTGAATAAACAAATATAGGCCTAACCAATGAGAGAGCTGGGATTCCAGATTCATGTAACATGAATCTTCTAGCCATATCTTGGACCAAATCTTCCCTCAGCAATAAAATAAGGGAAAAGGGGAGTACAAAGCTGTCACTTCTTGGAAGTTTGTGCCTCGAATTTTCATTTTCTTATTTTTTATGTTTGACTTTTCTTTTCTCCCCTTTTCAGTTTCCCCCTCTTTTTTAGGCGGAACTCAAATTTGACATATCTCTTTCCCCGCTTCTTCTTTCCTGACGAAATTTTACAACCTCACTGTTTCTTGCCATGTCTGTAACCCTGTAAAATTTCATTTGCTTTGCACAAGCACAGAGAGAGATTCATGTGTTTCATGAGAGCAGAGCTTGTTTTACCAAAGCCCTAAGATTCTCTTCACAAAACTCTACAGGTATATTTTTCTCTTCCATAGATGTTCTATGGTAAAGTTTTATCTCGTTTGGAGAAAACCTGTGCAAGTTATGTGCATTCTCTGACATGTAATTTCTTTTGTTTTGATGCTCTAGGAGTCTCTTACAGTCAATAATAGTGACATTTTGAATACTCAACTTCTTCTTCAACATCTTAGGGTTTCTCTGTAAACAAAGTTACAGGTATATTGTCTTGTTTTTTTGTTGCTCCACTGTTAAATTTTATCTCGTTTAGACAAAATGTATACAAGTTACATGCATACTGAGATTTCCTTTGTTTTTTTACTCCAAGAATCTCCGAGGGTGAAGAACAATGATTTATTAAGAACTCAACTTCTACAACATCTTTGGGATTTTGAACACTCAACTTCTTCTTCAACATCTTAGGGTTTCTCTGTAAACAAAGTTACAGGTATATTGTCTTGTTTTTTTGTTGCTCCACTGTTAAATTTTATCTCGTTTAGACAAAATGTATACAAGTTACATGCATACTGAGCTTTCCTTTGTTTTTTTACTCCAAGAATCTCCGAGGGTGAAGAACAATGATTTATTAAGAACTCAACTTCTACAACATCTTTGGGATTTTGAACACTCAACTTCTTCTTCAACATCTTAGGGTTTCTCTGTAAACAAAGTTACAGGTATATTGTCTTGTTTTTTGTTGCTCCACTGTTAAATTTTATCTCGTTTAGACAAAATGTATACAAGTTATATGCATACTGAGCTTTCCTTTGTTTTTTTACTCCAAGAATCTCCGAGGGTGAAGAACAATGATTTATTAAGAACTCAACTTCTACAATATCTTTGGGATTTTTTGCAGAGAAAGCCACAGGTATATTGCCATTTTTTACTACTGTTCCATGGTTAAATTTCAATGCATTTGGACAAAGCCTATATAAGTTATATGTATGTGTTGACCCAATATTTCTTTTGTTTTTGTACTACAGGAATCTGTCAGTGAAGGAATAATGGTCTTGCTATAAGTCAACTTCTTGTTCAACATATCTAGGGATCTTTGTGAAAGAAAGTACAGGTACAATGTTTCTTTTTTAAATTGATCCATTTAAATTTAATTTCATTTGGAGATAACATTTGCAAATTATACACATGTTAATAGGTAACTTTTGTATTTGGTTGTTACAGATGTCTTCACGGAGGAAAAATATCAGTAGCATACTTGCAGTGGAGGTCTTCAATAGGAAAGATAATGGCGGTAATTGGATTTGTGATAAGTATTATAAGTTGGATTGGATTTTGATGCACCCAAGTACTCGAGGGAGTTTCAAGGTCAAGCGCAAGGATGTTGCAAACCCTAGCAAACATTGGAAAGATAGAATTCTAGAGTTCAGAAAAGTGTTTAATGGCACAAGTGCAGTAACAGAAGTGTTGATTCAACATGTTTATACGCATAAACAAATCTCTGTACACGACGAGAACAACATTGCAAATTATAAACAAAACAGTAAGTTGTTAAATTTTATCATTGATTATTCTTTTGTATCAGAGTTGTTTTTAAAAGTCTTTGCAGTATTCTAATTCAGTCTTGTTTGATTGACAGCTCTATATCCATCGACTTTGCATGAATGGCAGAATGTGGAATGTTTAAGCGGCAAGATACATGTTTGGCATGAAGAGATAGGTTCTTTGATCTGTGATAATACCTCTACAAGTCAACTTGCCACTCAAAATATCTTTTTTTATAATTCATTGTATGTGGTAGAAAGCCAGAGATTGCAGCATGTCCCATTGCCGCCATTGTCTAGTGGTGAATGGTTCATTGGTAGCTTGGAGTTGTCAGGAGCTTGCAAGTCGAAGATAAAATCTGACATCAATAGTGCTATGAAACCCACCACAGGCTCCAAAGATGTGCATCTTAATTGGTTTATTCCATTCTCATTGTTTGCACATTTGTTTGGTTCATGTGATGTTTTGAAGAAAACAAAGATTACTTATCAATGCAAGTGTCCATCCGAGGAATGGATGAGTCAGCTATTGGGTGAGTCTTGGGAAGTCAAAAGAACACATTTTGATGAGACGATTGAGTGCAGGGTCAACCAATCTGATATTACATTCAGGTAAAACTTTTTTACTACTTTGCATACCTTGATTTAATTGACATAGGTCTCGCTTAGATGAATTGTTATGTTAGTCGCATTGATCACTTACCATTATTTTTGTTTTTATTACAGGTATTTCATTGCTAGACAAACTCTGTGCGTTCGCTTTCGATATAGAAGATGGCGACTTTTGCGAGGGGAGTGGATCAGCTTGGATCAAGATATCCGAGATGACACACATACAGCGCTCGTAGATGTGGTAATCTTGTGGAGTGGTCATAATCCTTTCGTAGTCAGTGCAGAGAGTCATTGGCCCATTTATTTTCTGAGACAAGAAATCCAATTAATGTCTAGTGAGCCCCTCTACAACTTCTATTTCAAGTTAGATAATAGAAAAGTCAGGACTCGTAGTGAGCAATCCATGACATGTAAACAATGTGCTTCTCCACATATCCTTGAGATAGTGGAATCCTTGTAAAAAAACTTTATAAAGAGCGAATACATACCTTTTTTGAACTTCTGAGTACTTTAAATTTTAGTTTACTGTGATCCAAGTGTGCGATAATACATACTGTAATTACTCAATCGTGCAGTTAAAAATCATAATTAAATTGCAGGTTAGAGGTCTATAATCTAGAGAATATTGTCTTTGCACAATGATATATTGTAGCGCATCTCTGCTGCTCGTTTATTACATTTTAATATTAAATTGGATCCAAAGGGAATTTCAAGACCTTTTAGATTTATTTTCTTTAAAAAATTATATATTTTCTCTCGTTAGACTTGAATATACTCAGCGACCCAAACATATTCGAGGATATAATAATGTAGAACGAAGCGTTTGTCTGTATGAGTAATTTTAACAGTGACTTTAAAGTACTGAAATAAAGAAACTAAGGTAAGAGTTTTAATTTGAAACTTTAGAATTAATAACTTTATAAAGAACCTTTATTTAAAACCCTAGACACATAAAAGCTATAACTCCAAACTCATTTTCACTTTCATTCTCCACTTCCCTACACTTGTGCTCTCATTCCTTCTCTCTTTGTGTGCCATGGCTACCACTCCCGCCTTCGCCGCATGGATCAGTTCCACATGCTACGCGCACATAGGGGACCAGATATACCCTAGGTTTTGCGTGACCTTGAGTCTAGAGAGCTCGCTTTCCGCTGTAGACCCTGACTCTAGTATACTAGCATCGTTTTGTGATGCAGTGAACCCTCTCACTTGCTCTATTCCCGACTCCACTCTCAGGTGGGTTCCCATGGATTTTTTGTATAGTTTGTGTGCCGGATCCAGCCATGCAAAGGTGATAAGTCGAGCCATGGTGCATGTGGGGCAACATCTCCGCGCTAGAGCAGTGCCCACCTCGTCACAGGACCACGTCACGATGGATCTCATTGAGAGGGATGCCGCCTTTGCCATATATGTTATGTGCACTGAGGTGCAAGAGGACAGTGACGAGGACATCGACGCACCCTCTCGGCCACTATTAGAGTACTTTGAGAGGGAGCCTGAGGAGATTACTCTCGATCTGAGTGTTGAGGCAGCACAGAGCTTGGCCATTGTGCACCCACCTCCCTGCCCTGATGAGATGCCCACGAGCGAAGAGCCACCCCTCTCTTCTCTCCATGCTATCACCATCGAGGGGGTGGAATATCTACTCATGTAGGATGTGCTAGAGTTGTTGGAGCTTAGGGAAGAAGAACTATACTGTATCATGGCGCGTGATGCACCTAGTGATTTCATAGATTTTGATTTACAGGATGCCCCACCACATGTTGATGAGGTGGCTCGTTATGATGGCACGAGCATCGATGACATCTCTGGCATTGTGAGCATCCAGGAGCAGATTGAGGATGCGGCGCCACAGTATCAGATCTCTGTTGAGGAGTTCGAGCGGTTGCAGGAAAGCCTTTTTGGTCCTCGACCCGACTATGCAGTGCCTACCCAGGAGAGAGACGAGGGCAGCCCAGTGGCAGGAGCAGACCTGGATGCTCCATTACAGCGGAAGATAGATGATGCAGAGAAGGTAATGTTCTCGGTTTCATATGAAACTTAACCAGTAGGGCCTCTAGGGCATCGGGAGCACACACATGTGTTTTTGTCGGGATCGGGCCCCCAGAAGTGACCTGGCCGGAGGCTCGCGTCTGGGGGCCTGAATCTAGCATTGCTTAGATCTTATCACATGATCTAGTGCCTTTTTATTGGCTTTTTCTGTATAGAAATTAATCTTTTTGTGTCTTATGTAAACCATAGCATTGCAATTAATTAACTAGGCAGCCCATGCATAGTTATTGGGCGTATGAAAGTTTTTGCTTTGCTGTAGTATGGATAATAAATATTCAATTACGAAACTAAAGTATTTTTTGGCTTTGCTTTTTCCTTTAGACGGAACATTATAATATGCTTTTACTTAATTACGCAGCCTCTATTTTCTAATACCTATCAATATTTTGTGCGGTAAGAAAAACACTTTTGCAGGAATGAACCGTTTTGTTATGAGATGGCTGTTTTCCATAAACCATAAAGATATAGGCACTTTATATCTCATTTGCAGATTCAGGCCCCCAGACGCGAGCCTCCGGCCAGGGCACTTCTGGGGGCCCGATCCCAACAAAAACACATGTGTGTGCTCCCGATGCCCTAGAGGCCCTACTGGTTAAGTTTCATATGAATATGATTTATATATCTTCAGCACACTCCATGCATAGTGAGTCTGATACTGAACTTGTGTGTTGCAGGAGATTGTCTATATAGATGAGTTTTCATCTAGGCAGGGTGGCCGATCTGGTAGCCAAGGAAGGGTGCAAGACTCGGCATTGAAGGAGTATGTTGGGCAGCTTGTCAACGACATTATTGTATTTCATAAGACATGCTCCCCTGCTTTTGCAGAGAACTTCTTGAAGTTGAGGGCACTAACAAAGGCTGGGCCCTTCAAGACCATCCCGACCAACTCCAGCCTGGAGAAAGTAGTGTTGCTTTGACGTTCGAAGCTTCTCTACTTATTCACGAGTACTAGGTCTGGCCCACTTTTCTCCATGGTAGCCCGTGGCATGGTTGCCGGTGTTGAAGACCCCACTGTCATTAGACAGGAACTATTGGGGCAAAATGTATTGTTGCCTATGATCAAGAATAGATCTGACCATGGGGAGCCTAGCTCCAAGAAGCCTAGGAGAGAATAGATGTACTTATTGCCTACTGATATCGCATCACTGATGTACTGCACTTTGTAATCTTCTCTTCAAGTGATGAAAACTGATGTTTGTTGGATTCGCGTGCAATGTAGTTTGTGATACGTGTCATTTACTATTTTTTTTTACTTGAATGTTACATTTATTTATCGAATTTATACGTAACATGATTCGTACCCTAAATTTAATACACAGTGCTTTATCGAATTCGTGCGCAACATGTATTTGTTCGAACGCATGTAACGATAACTCAACGATGTAAATAAAATAAATATCAAGTGACTAAACAAAAATAAGACGCGCCAAAAACTTTGTATTTGTATTAATAATAATTTTACATGGGGTCCATTACGACCAAGGCTTTACAAAATGTCTTCAGAAGCTACATTCCATGTGCTTTTGAGTTTGTACACCTCTATCCTTGCTGACCTCTGCGAGGACTATCTTTCCATCGCCGAAAGAACCTGACTATCCGCAGATCCCTCTCGGTGACAGTGACCCTCCTTGCATGCACCGCTGCATAGACTGAGTCTCCAAATAAGTCGACGAGGTAGGCTTCAGCAGCTTCTTGTAGTGTGAGGAGGGCCTGGGCAGTCCAGCGATCCGATTGTTTCGCGCGTGATGTGTTTGGAAACTGGTTCCTGTTGTTCATGATCAGTATGCCCTCCATGATCTCCCACACCAACTTTTGGAATGGAGCCTTCGGTATCAGGAGGTGAGTGGTCTTCTGGTAGTGGCGGATCTCGCGAAGAGCCACTGTGCCTGGCTTCCATCGACGGTTGCGATGTTGGCGTGGTGGTGGTGGTGGTGGAGCTGGAGGACATGGCTGCCGTATGGAATTTACAGGGGGGTATCTCCGGGCCGCTTGCTTGGTGCGTACCATGTCTTCTAGGAGAGAGAACTCAGAACTCAAAAGTGAAATGTGTAAAATGAGGTGAAACTTTAAACTTATAGCCAAACTTTTCAAAAACCCTAAAATTTCAATTAATGAATCCACGCTTAGGAAAAATATCACCAGTGCTCCGATTCACATGAAATTTTACCTGTAGGCTCCTCAAGGACACATCAACCATCCAAAAAAATTTTGGCCCCAACAGAAGCCTCTGGATCACTTGTCCGGAGGCTCGCGTCTGGGGCCCTGAATCCCCAGATTCAGGGCCCCAGATGCGAGCCTCCGGACAGGTGACCCAGAGGCTTCTGATGGGGCCAAATTTTTAATATAAATGAGTTTTTCTAATGCCCAGCATGAGGGTGAAGTTTCACCAGATTCCGATTTATAAATTTGACGGTTCAATCTTTTTTTGAAAATGCGTTAACTGCATTATACTGCACTGATAATGTATTGTCAACCTCGCAACTGTAGATTAAATGTATTGATAATGAGTGTGTGCAACTGCAGATTAAATGTATTGTCAACCTCGCAATGCGAAACATTGGAAACTTAAAAATTGACAAAAAATAAATCATGGGTAAAATGGAATATCGCATCAGATATACTGTTGCCAAACCACTAAATATAGTGAGGATATAGTGCATCGGCCCATGTACAACTGATCACCGACGTGTACGTGGTTGCAGATTGAATTTATCCTCAACAAAACTACTTACAAAATTGGAAACTTGAAAATTCACACAATGCGAAACATGGTCGAAATAGAATATCACATATTGGATTTAGCATTGCGAAACTATGAAATACACGGTAGATAGTGCATCGCACCAAGTACGACTAGAGCTAGGGAAAATTTAGCTCCATTTTGTAGGCCACTACTATCAAATACTTGAAGGTCTATTGGAAAGATAACCCAAAACTAAGATCCTTACAATCTACAACCAAACCTGAGCTTAAAACATAGATCCAATTACAAGGTAGCTTCTCAAAGCATATTGTTGACATTAAGATTAAATGCATCCTTGTTATTGCGGATCCTGCGAACAAGAACCAGATCTATGGGCTTAATAGTGATACGTCGGGCATGAATGGCTAAAAGTTAACCATCACTCATTAGATCAATCAAGTAGCTTTCAACTGCTTCTTGGAGAGCAAGCAAGGCTTGGCTTGACCATCACCCCACATTCCTTGCCTGGTTCCTCGAAAAGAACTTGTGATGATGCCCTGACTGTAGATCTTGCAGTATTTCTCGCACCAACCTGGAGAATGGTGCCTTAGGAATAATCAAGTCGGCACTCTTCTGGAATTTCCTTATCTCGTGTAGCGCAGCTGTGCCTGGTCTCCATCTTCGCTTTTTACGTGTTGGAGGGCGTGTATTACGAGTTGGAGCAGTAGTGGGAGGTGGAGCAGCTGGAGCATGTGGACCACCATTTCTGGACAATGGCGAACCATCATTATCGACCATACTAGGGCCACCATTGTTGGCCACAGTAGCGCCGCCATTATTGGCTGCAGTAGGGCCACCGTTATCGGTCACCAGGGGATCTTTGTCACTCACAGTACGCTCACTAGATTTGGAAGAGTGTTGAGCTCTTGCTCTCGCAGGCGCCTTTTTGATAGGAAGCTTGGAACGTGCCATGGCTGTGATAATGAAGGATAGAAAGGTGGAGGGTAGAGTGGAGAGCAATGGGAAAAAATGAAAGGAGAGACGACTTAAATACGGAACTTTCAAACTTACTGTGGTGTAAATGAATTTTAAATTTATCATTTCATTTCATTTCTCCACCCCATCCCTACCTCTCTCTATCTCCTGACACCCCCCTCATGCCCCCCCTCTCTCTCTAGGCCAATGAATGTTCCAATGTTTAGAATTTTCATATCTTTGTCTTAGGATTTCAAAATGGACTTTTCATAATTAAAAAACAAAGTTCGAAATCGACTTTGAAAAATATAGTGACAAACCTTTGAAATTTTAAAGAAAATTTATAAGACATCTCATGTTAGAGATATGAGTATTGATGTGTCATATCCTTGGGACTTGTGCTCTCTTGTGGACTCTAAATGCATCAAAATTATTATCTTTATCTAGGTCTCCATTTTTTTCCATCTCTCTCTTGGGTTGCCAACCATTCTGCGTGCCGTTGTCTAGCTGTGCTGTTTTCATATCTTGCTTTTCTCACTTCATATATTGCCCTACTTATAGATTCTGCTTGAGATGTTTTGGACTTCTTTTCTTTTTCCTCGTATCGTATCTCTAGTCTCCTATACCACCATTGGAATAATTGCCTCATAGAATTGGAATCATTGATGCCACCTCCATGATCAGTTGCCTTTTGAAAAGCACAGCGAGCTTGCCAGTGAGATCTTTCCATGCCTTGAGTTGACCATATTGCCAAACTTCCTTGATCTGCAAAGTATGG
This sequence comes from Lygodium microphyllum, assembly GCF_053477565.2. Classification (NCBI taxonomy): domain Eukaryota; kingdom Viridiplantae; phylum Streptophyta; class Polypodiopsida; order Schizaeales; family Lygodiaceae; genus Lygodium; species Lygodium microphyllum. The sequence continues at coordinate 85,453,443 of NC_141145.1, forward strand.
ACCATGTGCTTCAAGTATATGCTGCACAAGAAAAGAGATTAGAAACACAAAGTAATTCGAAATGATGATTTTTTTTTTGCAATGGTGATAATACTGACCATGTAGTGTGTTATGCTATTTGTAGTCCATGCCTCCACCATGGACTTATGAAATTTAGCAGCTGTCTCTTTAAATGCATTGGCATCACCATCCATAAACCCCAACTTCTGTAAGAGAGCTGCTAATCTATCTAGGTGTATCCACACTTCTGCCTTCGCAATCCTCGTTCGTCCCCCATTGCTCCAATCTGAAACAGCAAGGTGCAACTTTTTCCATGCCTCGTACTTCTCTGGTTGTTTTACTAGTATATTGCCTTCCTCATCTCGAGGTGGAGATAAAAACTTCCTAGCCTTGGGTCCGCCAAAGCATGGTTTACAAGGAACATTTCCACTCTTCCCCGATTTTTTCTCGTCCTTTTTTATTTCTACTTGGCCTCCGTGCAATCCAACTTCAGAGAGGACTTGTTCTACCTTCTTGCATGTAGCATCAGATTCTGACACGGGCTGCATCTTGTATGCAAAGCATATATATTCAAATACTAGCTTCTCAATTATTCTAACCAAACAATGCAATGTGCAAAAGTGAACCCTTGTTAGTGGTATTTCCAAAATAGGGCGCCAGTTTGGATCCACTGGAATTAGCATTCCATTTCTCATGACTTTCTGATCACGTGTCGGAGCACCCTGTTGTCCTGCCTTGGCAAGCCATTCTTTCTTTCCATCTTTCCCTTTCTTCCTAGTTTGCATGCAGTATATGCACGGAAATTTTGCATTTGCTGCATTTGATAAACCAAACATACACTTCAATGTTTTTAAATCACCTGCAAGATGCCATTCAACTTGATAGTCCCCAAACCCCTCAACATGTAAAACTGCTCCATTATTTTGCTGTTGAATAACACTGGGTATATTAGTGAGGTTAAAAAAAACTTTAAGTACTTCATGGTCCTCCTTTGGTACTTCAAATGCTGCAAGCCACCATATTTCATTCTCCGATTGTACACTGAAGTATAAAGGATGTTTTTCATCGATGTTGGGATCCAATGCTCGATTCATAAGTGTTATACTCACACGCTCAAGTTTTTGCCCCTTGATAATCTCACTCTCATCAAGTTTGAGGACAAACTTAAACTTGCCTCTACATTCTTCCATAGACATATTGTAAAACTTGACCATAGCAATCTGAACCCTACATATATCCAATACAAAGTTGTTGGATGCATTCAATACAAAGGCAACTTCTTTGGAACCATACTTCAATATGTGTGTGTGTTCCAGATGCGTAGGCTCACCAATTAGTTCTAAAACTTTCTCATTTAGTTGTTTTCGAGCCTTCTTCACGTGAAATGGTTTTGGCAGAGGCATTACTCGCTTAGTATTGAAGACTTGCTTAAAACCTGTATCCAATTGTTGATAGAGCATACTATATGACTCAGAACTCATTCCCACCTTGTCACATAATCCCTGAGCATCTGTAGCAGTAAACAAGTTGCTCACATCCCTAAGACGTTCACTAGCAACACCATCCACAATGTCCCTGAATTTACGATTTTCCAATGCATTTTTTACCATATTCTTGCTAAGGACTTTGGCAATAGTATCATTCTCTGCATGAGGAAACATATTTCTCATTGTAGTAGATTGAGCATATATCCGTCTATGATATTGTCCACTTCCTTTGGCTAATTGGCCAATTGGTTTAACGGATCGGATGCGCCGACGTGCCTCTTTGGTTTTTAAAGTGGGCCCAATCTCCAAAGTTTTTGTGAGCTTCCTCTCTATGTTTTGATTCTCCTTCTCCAAGTCATTGACTTTAGACTGTAACTCCATATTCTGCATGTGTGTAGCATGCATAGCATCTTCAATGACAGACATTGCTTGTTGTAGGTTCTGGTTCTCTCTATCCTTCTCAGCCAATAATCTATCCTTTTCCATCAAAGACTGCATATTCCCTTGTAATCTTGTCTGCATATTTGTCAAGGTTTGATGAGCCCCTGCTATTCCTTGTGTGACAAGTCTGCATGTGTATCCATACAATCCTTCATTGCCTTCACAAGCAAACTTTACAAATGATGTAAGCCCTTCAAATTGTGGTGGCCTTCGAGTGAGTGGATCGGGTGGATAAATGCACCCATCAACCCAAAGGTCCACATTTTTTTTCCCTACATTTCTTTCTTGTTGCATCCTGCATCATCTCTTTCCACAGTTCTTTTGAACATTGGTGCATATTCATCCTCCAATTGAAAGTGAATATCTCTCTTTCTCTTGGTACATCCTGCACCTGCATTCTGCAAAAAAAAAAGTATGCAAATGTTAACTTGGATTAACATTCAAATAGCAGAACTACACCCCTTTGATTCACTATATCTGTGTTTTTTTAAAAACCCAGTTGGTTCTTGTCTCTTTCTCTTGCTTTCAGTCTTGATAGACCCTAATCAACCCCTAATCAGCCTGTAATCTTGGCTTTTAATCTACCCCTAATTAGCATCAAATCTTATCTTCTGTTCTATCCAAAATATTCTCTCTCTCTCTCTCTCTCTCTCTTTCTCTCTCTCTCTCTCTCAACAAAAATTCATCAAGGAAACCCTAAACACATTCATACTGAAGCTTGGCTAGTGGAAAACAATAACATCATCTTATCTTCTACCCTAATTTACTATCTGTCACTCTATCACTTATTTTCTTTGTTCATCTCACACAGTCCTCTCTGTCCCCCCCTTCTCCCCTCTCTCTCTCTCTCTCTCTCTCTCTCTCTCTCTCTCTCTCTCTCGCTCTATGAATTGATGCTTAAGGACTGAACAACAACTGTGAAGAATAATAACATCACAAAGATTTAAAAAATAAAGATACCTCCATTATCACTGGATTGCTTGTAGTATAGACTGTTGAAGACGGAGATTTCTTACTGCATATTTCTGAAGAGGAAGATGGCTTGTAGCAGGGTAGAGTGTGTTGTAGATAGAGATTCTTTGATTTCAACAAATGGTATCAAAACTACTCCTCAATGCTGCTTCAGAAGAACTCGTATGCAAGAAACCATATTCTGAAGGGAAAGAGAAGAATGCACAAAATTTGGGACAAAACTAGAGCTTTCTGAGGGAATGAAAAAATGCCCAGAAATAGGTATATACTTATCCAAAAAAGACGAAAATTTACAAGGAAACTCTTGAGTCAAAAAGGTGTCTCTGGGTAAAAAATAATCTTAAAATATGATGTGTACGTCATTTTATATAATTTTTTAACTTCCGCCCTTTTAAGAAGCGAGAATGAGAATGATTGAAAAGTCATGAGGGCACTAAAGAGGGCATTAAAGAGTCATGAGGGCATTAAAGAATGATTGGCTGCGTTTTTAGAAAAAATAGAATTGTATTTTTTTAGTTATGAGGATTTTGAGAAAAAGTGACCTTATCCTGCAGTTTGGGAATAAAATAATAGGTGAAATCTATTGAAAACACAAAAACGAGATTTTCTTGATTGTAGAAGATCTCTTTTTATAATATTATTTTGGAATCTCTTTTTAGAGAGAGAGAGGTGAGAGAAACCCCTTAAGGGGCAAAAAAGAGAGTCCATATTTCTCCTAATGTCACGAGAATTGAGGGAGGCATTGGCATGGAAACAATAGCATGAAATTTTTTCCAATGATGCAAAGGTAGTTGTAGCATTAGGCAGGCTAGATGAAGAATAGAGACTATACTTGATAGTTAAGGAGATCAGGATGTGGGTCCCTTTAGGGGTATAGCAACTATTTATAGTTCTTCTCCTGGTTTTGAAGAGTTTTTTTCAACTCCTTCAATTTCACCTGATGTTTCAGTTGAAGGCTACCTAGTCAGCATCTTGCATGTATAATTCAATAATCCATGCTTTCAATTTATATACAGTAACAGGTACAAAATACTGGCTACATGCAGGTTGAGCCAACCCAAAGAATTCCATCTTCTGAGCATAGGTATGTACATATGCAGATACATTCATGTCGTTAAATATCTTCACCTCACACTCAAGTGCTTGCAAAGAATTCATCACAACACTTTCTGTTTGAGAAGATGCAAGCATCACGTGTTGTTGTTGTTGTACATGCATAAGCAGATTCATATTTTGCACCAATTGTTGCAAAACATCAATGGATATTGTGTTTAAAGGTTCTCCCATCTTGTCTTTCATTCTTCTGACAACCTTTCATGTCGGGTTCACCAACTCCGATTCGTCATCCTCATCATCTCCATCTTCTATGTTCTCTCTCCACGTAAGCTCTGAGAAACCATTATTGCCACACTTCAAGATCAGGAAACTCCTCCTAAGCAGGCACTAGAGAGGCTACAACATATAGTGCTTGGGAGATATGTTTTACTGAGAAGCATAGCATTTCAAGTTAATCCATTAACATTGTTCTGAAGGCCTCATAAGGTGAACATAATGAATCCCAATAATCTTGTCAACCCAAAGGTCAGAGCTTCTAAGTTTCCAGAAAAGAAAAAAGAAGACCCTCATTGTCATGTAGCCCAGTTTAAAACTAGGTGGATAGCAAGTGGGTTTAACCAGATGTATGGTCATCAAGTTAACAAGCAGTAGTTTGTAGCCACATTTTAGGAAAAAGATATGGACTGGTTCAATAGTTATGGAATGGGAGCATTTAATACATATGATGCACTGAAAACTACATTTTTAAGCACGTTTAGGAAGGATGAAACTCGTGGAGATATTTTGAGGAAGATCAAGAAGATTAAGCAAAAGAGTATGCTGGTTGAGGATTATGCTTAGAAGTTTAAAAATCTCCTGAATAGATTGGATGTTGTTGATGCACCATCCATAAAAATGTAGATTATTTACTTTATCAAGGGTCTTAGAAGTCAGGTGAGGAACCCTTTAGTCAATTTGGAACTTGGTCAGAATGATACTTTGGATACTATGATTAGAGCTGCTATGAGAGTGGAAAAGAGGTTTAGTACTTCTAGGTCAAAGTCTGAAAGATGATTCTTCAGATTCAAATTCAGATTTAAATTCACATTCAAGATCAGAGAATGACACAAGAGAAGAAAAAAGTGGTTTTGGTTTGGATTCAGAAGATGATTTTAGTGATTCAGAGGATGTGTGGGAGCCTTCACTCAACCGTCAAGACCCACGGACCGCTTATTGTTTCAAGCGTTCTAAGCGGAGCACTAATGGCTACCTCTCACATAGCCGACACACCATCCATATCTATGGGTGTAGTGAGCTTACCTTTATGCCGATCGAGTTACCTCCTCTCCCGTGCACTCCGGTAGCTCCACAATCCAAGTGGAAGCAAGCAAGCTTCATCCTCAAGCTCCACGCTCGAAGCTCCATAGCCGCGAGTAAGAGAAGAGAAGAGAAGAGAGGAGAAGAAGAGAGGAGAAGATGGAGAGCTTCTCCTCCTTGGTTCCTCACCCTTACACACTCACTCCCTCACACTCTCACACTTTCTCTCTCAAGCACAAGCTCAAGCAAGAAAGAAGAACAAGAAGAAGAAGAAGAGAGCCACTTTTGGCCACACACAAGAATGAGCTTCTCATTCACGTTTCAACTTTATATATAAAACCCTAAATCCCTTTTGGGCAGTCATTCCCTTATCCCATTTTTTACATGGCCGGCCGTGTCCTAGGCCCTTTTCCCCATTGTCCTTCTATCCTCCTAGCTTCCTTTCCACCGCCCATCTACATTTACAAATTGCACAGGTGAGAGCCCGGCGCTCCTTAAATTAAATCATGATGCGCTTGTGCTCTTTTACAAAAGTATTGACTTGCACTTTTCCATGTTTCCCCCATTTCACTTTGCCTTGGCCTTTGTCTTTTGCTTTAGCTTTTCCAGATTTTCCACCTTGTTCGTCTACCAGTTAACATTAATCCCCTCCTAGACAAGTGCCAGTCCCATGGCACTCACCGTCGTAGGTATTAGCCTTTGGCATGCACTGAAGACGTGGGTGGAAGGGATATCGGTGGTTATCATGGAGGAGTATTGGTGGTGGTGTGGAGGAAGGTCGTTGGGGGCACGTTGGTGGCCTAGGTGGCTAGTGGTAGGGTTGTCGGAGTTGGTGGTAGAGCTGTTCTTTGTTGGGGATTGCACTGATGGCTAGCACAAGTGTTGATTTGTTTGGGATTGACAATTCTTGGCGGGCTTGTAGGATGATAAAGGATAATAATTCAGAGTTGGGTTTCGATGAAGAACGAACGACACTTTGTTGGAGTCTTCAATACCTGCAATTGAAAACCTCTCATAGGTGGTCTCTTCCTAGGGGTAGTGCTAGTCTTCTCTATCATGCACAAGACATAGTTCAATTAGTTTGGGAGACAAGTCGAACTCTAAGCAAGTTGAAAGTATTGTCCTGCACTTGAGGACCCAAACTATGTATATATTTTGGTGTAGATATTATGTGAGTGCTCGTGCATACTTAGATATTACGTAGCTAGAAGACTGCAGCTGGTTTCTTGTAACAATGTGTGGATGAAACAAAGTTGTCCATGTTGAGAAGAAGTACATGTGAAGGTGTATGAGACATCCTTTGCATTGTGATTGCACGACATAGAATAATTGAACATAGGGACACCGCACTTTCGATAGCTGGGAGCTAGTGGACTTGCTTGATGAGGACGATGTACTTTTCATGGCCATTTGTGCACTGCTTACCACATTTGATTGCAATGGTATTAAGACGGCCAGAGATTATTCTCCTTGTGACTATTGCAAAAAGAATGATCATCCAACCCATCTATATTTCAAGAGGCATTTTGATTCAGATCATAATACAATATATTCGGCTACATATGACAACATTACTGAAGAAGCAAATTGTGTGAGTCATTCTTTCTCTCCAGAAATGATAATTCATGTTCTTGATGGATCTCTTTTTATTATTGATTTCTGTGCTACGATAAACATGACATATCAAGTCAAAGGTATAGGTGATTTATATATCGGTACTCTTTCTTCAACAAGAATTCTATGTGGAGTCTTACATGTCCCAAATCTACAAAGGAATCTTCTTTCAATCGTTGCAAGACTTCTGGATATTGATCTCTTTCTTAGTTCTGACCATACCAAGTGTCACATTAAGAAAGTCGGCCAGACCATAGCTCTCGCTCCTCAAAATGGTAATCTTTTTAAGTTATCTTTAAATTAAGATGTTACAAATGTTGCTACAGCTCATAGTAATCTTAACATCAAAATATGACATCAATACTTTGTTCAATCTAAATTTCCTAGGCTTCTTGATCTCTATTAGTAGCAGGACCTTGTTCAAGGCATGAAATTCAAAGCTCATCCTCAGATGGGTATTTGTGAGTATTGTATACTTGGAAAGCATTTTCGCAAACCCTTTTCCACTTCCACCACAACTCATTCTAGAGATTTGCTTGATCTTATTTAGACTGATATTTGTGGACCTTTTCCTCCATTAAAATCTCAATATTGGTATTTCATTAGTTTTATTGAAAAGTTCTCTAGATACACCACTATTTTTCTCTTGTGACTTGCAAAAAACTTGATCATCCTATTTTGAAAGCTATTTTTATTGGATATTCCAATTTTTCTAAGGGATACAAGTTTTATGATCCATCCTCCAAGAAGGTAATCATAAGATGTAATGCTATTTTCAATTAGCAATTTATGGGCAACACATGCTCTTAAGAGGATCTTGGGAGGACGTGATCACTATAGGACATTGATGATACAAAGTCATTACTCACTTCAAAGTTCAAGCTAAAAGTTCAAATAAGATTTTACTCTGCATTTTGAAGAAGATTGTTGAGGATAACACGAATGATTGGGATGTAAAATTTGATTCAGCATTGTGGGCTTTTAGGACAACATACAAGGTTTCAACAGGGCTTACACCTTTTAGGCTTGTTTATGGGTTGGAAGTTGTAGTACCTATGGATTTTTTAGTACCAAGTCTAAGGATTAAAGTAACACCTAGGTTGGATCCTCAGGAATTAGTTAACCATAGAGTAGGATAACTTCTGAAGTTAGAGAAGGATAGGGTTCTTGATGCCTACATTTTAGGAATTACCCAGTAGCGGAGACAAGGTTGGGCAAACACACATATGAAAAAGAAAATCTTTCAAGAAGGTGATTGGGTTGTGGCGTATAATTCTTGACTCGGTAAGTTTTTGAGTAAATTAAAACTCTGTTATGTAGATCAATTTGTGATATTTAAGGATGTCGGGTAGGGTAAATTTTTGCTTAAAGATTTGCAACGCACAGGTTGCAGTTAATGGATTCAGTGTGGAGTCGTCTAAGGTGTGTCATACTAAAATTACAAATGGCACAAAAAGGTTCAAAGTTAAAGAGGACTTGGACTTCAATATTGAGATGGAGATGAAGACTTTTTTTTTTTCCCTCTTCTTTCTCTCCATCTTTATGTGTGTGTCGACCTACATTGCCAGCCATGACACATACTCGACATACATTTACCAAAGTGTTGTCCAAGAAGAAAAGAGCTTGTGTGGAGGATGATGAGGACACTGAGTATGATTTGCATGAGGAGGAGCACTCAGAGTAGTTAGAAGTGGCATCAACACCGAGGTCTTCACCTAATGCACTTGCTTCGACTGCTACGTCTATAGCATTTGTAGATTCTACTTTAGCACTAGATGCTAAGCATGCATCTACCAAGGCATGTCTGGAAAGAACCAATTTGTATCAGTTTGCATGCCTTCCTTGGGATTCTTGGGCTATCAATATACATGCTTTTTGGTACATTTGGATATCCTATGACAATCCTAGGGTAAAATTGCAGATCGCCTTGAGCTTACAATGGTTGTTGTAAGCCATGCTTTTTCATTACCAATGAATGTAAATCCGACATTGTGGAGATGCTCTGATGAGCAAATGCATGAAGCATTCGGAGATGTCACGGGTCCATGTAAGGCATATGTTATGAAACGCATTGATGTTGATCATTGCAAAATGCATCTTTGATGATTTATGGAGAAGTTCGTGCCTTTTATTAAGACCGATTCCATAGCTCGGGAGACTTATGGCTTAATTTATTATGCTGAGAATGAGGATATGCCAAATTGGGATGGGGTTTTGTATGATAGGTCAATGACAGAGATCAAAGTGCTAAAGATTAAGAAGGTTTTTCACAAGTCCGGAATGGGTTGTTTCTTGGCAACCCTGTATGAGTACGCTTTTAGGAAATATCCTGGTTTGACTATGGAGTCTTAATTGACTTAGACACCTGATTCTATGTCTCGAGATACAAGGCATGTTGATGATGTAACACTGGATACTAGTAATGGGAAAGATAATGCTAAAGCTTTTGATATTTTTGGTGGTGATGAAGAGAGATTAGCTCTTTATAAATTGCAAGTAGGTTGTCAGAAACCTTATGCAAAACAGGTTGTCATGGATTTTGTAAAAGATCATGGGAAGTCAATGTATGATGAGATGGAGCAGTTGGATGCAAGGGTTAGATGGGATGTAGTAAAGTGTACATGTAATATAGGGAAAAAGAAGGAAAAGATAGGTAAAATTTGGCTGAGGGAGGTAGATGCGATATGGATGACTAGCCAAAACAGGTTTCAGTTGATGCTTTTGCTATTGTTAAAAAGGCTTTACATGGAGACTTTGAGTCTCTCCATGTACCTCGTACTCCTTTGGCCTCGGGTGACATGGATACTGGTGTTTCTCGGGTTACTAGTATGACTGATATCATAAAGATGATGCCAAAAATCATGGTTTATGTGGGACAACATTACCGACATCATTTACGTATTGCAGCATAGGTTTTGAGTTTCCAGCATAAGCTAAATGCTGAGAGGATGAGGTCTAAGGATTTGGATCAACAATTAAAGTAGAAAGCAGTAGATTATGATGCTCTATTTGCTAAACATCACGAGCATGTGTTAGCATTGCAGTAAGAGATAGAGCATAATAAAATTTCAGTCAATGTCTTTGAAAGGGACAGAAGAATTGAAATCTTAGTGTTTGGATAGTATGCAGAATTTCATCGATATTTATGCACAGTTACAAGTTGATCATAAACTTTTGTAGGATAGGTTTGCTCCTTTGAAAATTGTTGAGAAGCAGATTCTTCAAAATTTGAATGTGGATGTAGATGGGGAAGTAGTGCTTAAATCAAAGTATAAAGAGCTTCATGATACTTTGCTTTTGGAAGTAAAACAGTCATGGCAAAGGGTTGCTCAAACTTTGGACACATTGGTTTCTCAACCTTATGCTATATTTAAGGATGTGTTTATGGTAAAGCAGCCAATTGATGTTCATGAGGATGCATGATTACATGACAAGGTGTCTATGCTTGAAGACAAATGTCATAATTTGGAATGTAGATTGCAAGAGGCTTAGAAAGCCAAAATACATAGTGAGGACTATATTGCTACTTTGTTGCAAGAGAAGCATTTTCATGCTGATGATAGCACTCATGTGGTTCGCGAGGTTGTGTAGGAGGTGCATGAGGAGTTCCAAGAGCTGAGGGGTGTTGTACCTACTGGACATAATTCTCTGTCTTCTTGAATGCATATGTTTTCTTGCAGGGACATTATTGTTTATGTTCTGATTACTTTCTAGCTGCTCATAGTTTCATGCTATTACTTCTTTTTGGATTTTGTACTTCATTCATCTTTTTTATTGGCTCTAGAACTGCTTATGCAATTGCATAAGAGGATTATGAGTATCTCAAAGGAGCTCTACTCATGATAGCTCAGTGTGGCCTATTTAGGGCTGCAAGGCCTCTACAGGGTATAAGTATGTTCTTTATGTCATTTAGTCTCTTACTATACGATTGTGGGTTCAGATCATGCCTAGGCCAGTCATCCACTGGGTTGTGCCAGGTGTTAGGGGTGTGAATCCCTAGTCCTTGAATTCCATTAATGACCTTAGTCTCTTAATTTCATATAGGGATATAATGTTTTGAGATCAACCTATGTGATTGTGTATTTAAATGTCACGGGACAAAATACTTGTATGTCACGTGCTAATTCTAATATGCATGTAGTTGTATTTTCTTGAAGGGAGTCCTACAGTTTCTAAATATAGAGAGAGTCACCACCAGGTCTTCATGGTTGCTACAGGTTGTTCTCAATGTTTCATGTGTCATGTTTGTTAAGTATTTGAATCTTTGTTTGTGTATTGTGGAATCATAAATGGTTTTCGGTTATGGGTACTGAAGCTTATGCAAATATTACATATATGCTTATATTCTTTATTCTAGTACCATGGCAGGTTCATGTATTCTTTGCTTCCTCCTTGTGAATGCCCTAAGCATAGTCGATGGCCAAGGTACCCTAGTAGATTCTGTGAAAGCTACAAGACCGAAGAAAATCAAAAGTGAATACAATGATGTGTGCCATATATATTGTGTGAGGGTGAAGGTATTCCAAAGGTCTTTTATGACTTGGTATTAATACTCATAGACATTGCTCAGGTTTTTTATAACTACACTCGTGATCATGGTTGGTCTAGAGAAAATGTAGATACTTTGAGAGAATTGCTTGGTTCTTGGAGAGAGTAAGGATTGAAGAACTCTTAGGATCCAACTCAGCACCATTGGAACATGTTGCAGGTATAAACTCTTCTCAACTTTCCTTTTGTTTATGTATTTATGGTATCTACATTTTAATTTAATAATTTATATTTTTTATATCAATTATAGGTTTTCAAGAGTTCTTGGATAATATTCTTCATCACGGTAGCCATGATGCTTTTTGGTGCTATACATATGAACATATAGTCTCGACATATGCTATTATCAAAACAAACAACAAAGATAATGAAATTTCTTATGCAAATTATCAAATTAGGATTCTCTTTACATGGGTACTCATTCATATAATAAAAGACTAGCTTGGCAAACTTATGCCACATCAAAGAATGATAAGACAGTTTCACAAAGCTCTCTTGCCACCTGATGGATACTTAGTGAATTTTGATAGATGTGCTGGATGTCCAGAATGGCATGCATTAGGTCCCATGTATGTATCATGTGTTGATAGAGAAATAGTGTTATGGAGGTTTTTTACGAAAGCTAATGATTGTGCATGCAAAATAGCAACAGTAACAATGGGAATAGTAATAGGAGGAAAGCACTTGAGATACAAGAATGCAACTAGTGATGAGAAGAGGTACATCCATCAAACTTTCAATATAGAGGTGGAACAAGTAATACAACATAAAAAAGTTTTTATTAAGGGAGAAACTTATAAATTTGGAGATAAAGTAGTTGTAAGATGTGACAACGATACCACTATTGATATAAATATTGGCCATTCGAAAGCATGCATATCATCACTTTTCTCATTGGAATGTCATGGTGAAGTGAGGCTTTTCTTTTGTGCACATTACTATAGACAATGTATTATGATGGAAAGGGGGCATGAAAGTTTGGTTGTGGATACCACTAGAGGCATGACTCGCTTGCAAAATAGTTTTGTGCCATTTTCATGGGACAGTATTAGACCAATACAGTTATTATTACATAAATTGATCCCACTTCAACATGGAGTTTCTATTATTGCATAGAGACAAAGGATTTGATACTAAGGTCATGCTTAACAAAGATAGGTTGCATTGGTTGCATCCCTCCTTGGCTATAGGAGAATGAAATCATTTATATGAAATTAGATTTATCAACATTGTGTGGGCCTAATGTCTCAAATTATGGAATCATAAGGTCAATTAATTATAGAATGAAGCAAGTTAAAGTTGGATGGTTGATTAAGGTCTTGACTAGGGTCCACTTGCAAGAAAATATTTGAAATGTGAGAGAAGAGAATCTAGAATGGAAAGATTGGTGGTTGTGTGTATCCTCACAAAAGTGATTGCATGCAATCAAAACAAAATCAATGATAATCAATAAAAGAAGAAAAATCATACCTATTATGCGTTGTTCACTTGAATATGACTCAACAATCTTATGATGGTATGTTTATTAATGTTCTTTTTTATGTTGCCTAGTATTTTTTTAATAGAATTAATTAATATCCATTTTCTCATGGTCACTAAATTTCAAATGTTAGCTTCTAGTACAGAGATGATGGATCTTCTAAAGAAGATGATGAGTGAATATCCCAGGGTCCTTGGGCTTGTGGATTCTATGATGAATGAGGTAAAAGGTACAATATTTTTCGTAATCTAAGTATTTTCATAATAGGTGGTTCAATCAAATACATTATTTTTTATTTGTTTCTTTACTTTCTCAAAAATTTTGAATCTCAATATTAACATAAACGTTGATTAATTGTATGCAAATATAAAAGGAAATATTACTAAAGATGGTATAAGAGAAAATGCACGAAAGGAAGATAATGAGGTCACTTGTCTTAATCAAGTATAATCCGCCTACTGTCATATGATGAAATATTTCGACCACCCACCTTGGAAAGGAGAGGAAATATAATTAGGGATATTTGATATCTTAAGTTTCATCAAGTATAATCTGCCTACTGTCATATGATGAAATATTTCGACCACCCACCTTGGAAAGGAGAGGAAAGGGTAGATTTTATGGGAAAAAAATATTACTTGAATGCTTTAAAAGCTAACATGCACTCATGCTTGAAAATTATCGACGGGTACAAAAAAGGTTTAACTACTCAAAGTCAAATGATCTACTCTAAAAAAAGGCTGAAAGATAATGTATTAAATAAATAATCTCTCAAAATCACAATGAAATTTTACCATTGAAGTTTCATGGATGTGAGTACTTGTGAAGAGAGCGTGATATTTATAACTGGTGGAAAAGAACAAGGCAAGATGAGAGCAGGTATTTGAGGAGAAAGGGCATTCTAAAGAAAGTAAGCTAGTCAATTTTTTTTCTCATTAACTTTCCTAATATTTGAGACATAGAGTTTTAGTTGGTGAATCCATTTATTTTCTAGCATATAGAAAGAGTCCACAGCCTTTCTTGGAGTGGAAAGTTTGGATATGTGGAACCTATACCCAAAGATGTGATTTCAAATACAATAGCATCAACAGTAAGATAATATCACTTATATGTTTGGTTTTATTATTATCTTGTTAGTTCCACCTCTTCCATACCCATATATATACCTTTTGATGGTAGTGTTGTGAAGTACATACTCTTGTTGTGTTTAATTTTTAATGCATGATTTTTTTGCTTTTATGGTATTTCATGTATTTAATATATATGTGTAGTATTATCTTAGCCTCTTGGAGAAGAAAAAATATTTGATGGTTTGCATAAAGATAATGAGACACATTTATCATTCTAGCTAATGATTTTATTTTAAAAGTTTATAATTTTATTAGATAATTTATATTTTATATATGTTTATATATGAAGATTTATTTGTCTTCATAGATGAATATGTTTGTCAAAGGAAAAGAAATCTTTCAAGAATTTCAAGATTATACAACAAATTGGGTTTTGATATCTATGTTAAAGTTTATTTTGACTACATATTTGTATTCTTAATATTTTATTTTATTATTTACTTTGTGAAAATGTGTTATAACTAAAGGATGTTGAAAATGAAGATGGGGATCTTGATGTGGAAAGCGATGCAAGCTTTTCAAAGTTGTTGTTACAAGGTTTAATAGTATATTCTAAGTAAACTATACAACAAAACATCAACAACTCAAGCGAAGATAAGGTATATGTTTTGTTTTGATGTTGTAGTTATATGTTTTTAATTCTGATCACTAGTTTTATTTTCAAGTATAGCTTTATATAGATGAGAAAAATGATGAAGTTAAAAATTTTTGAGAAAACAAAGGTAAATATTAATATTTATGTGATGATTATATTTACATAGTTTAGTGAAATTGAAATGGTGATTTAGTATTTACTTATCTATATGTTTATTTTAGCCAAATAAGAAAATGATGAATCATTTGTAACAAACAAGTAGAAAAGGAGGTAACAACATCAAAGAAAAGAGATTAAAGGTACTATACATAGATCTTGTATGTTTATAAGTTTTATATTAGAAAAATAATATTATTCAATTATTTTATTTGGATTAGGAATGGAAGAATCTTTCAAATCTAGGCATTGAAATGCCACAAGCAAAAATATGATTAATTTCAATGATGTGAAGATTGTAGCATAGTGTTATTATACACTCCTCATTTATGAACTCATTACTACTTCAGAAAATTTATTTTTTTCTCTTTCATTGACATTATGTATTGATTTCTTCATTTGTTGAGTTTATATTGATCAATTAGATATGTATTAAGTTCTATTTGAAAATAACTAAATAATCTCTATGTAAATTTCTAGCTGAGAATTTTCTATATAAATTTTTACTTAAAAATAAACAAAAGTATGTGCAAACTTGGAAAAATGTGATATCTCTAAGTTATAGAAAAAATAGAATTATATAATAAAATTCCTAGATAGAAAAACTATCATAAGTAGAAAAATTTCCCCATATAGGGACACAATAAAATTTTTCTATGTTGGAAAATCCCCACACCGAGAAATTTTCTTACATAAGAAGGAAAAAAAGGGGATTCTCTATTAATTCCCTAGTTAAACACACACATAAGTAGGGAAAGCAAATCATAGGAAAAATGAAACATTCCTTAGTTAAAGAAAGGAGGGAATCATACATTCTCTATATATGAAATTTTATTTTTTCCTATATAGGGAAATTTTCCTATGTAGGAAAATGATAGTTTTTCCTATGTAGGAAATTTCTAATGTGATTCCCTATTTTTTTCAATCAGAAAATATTTCATTTTACTTATGATTTACTTTCCCTACTTATGTGTATTTTTTACTAGGGATTTGATAGGGAATTCCTTTTCTTTTCCTATGTAGGGAATAATTAAAAGTTCCTAGTGATTAAGCTTAAAGATATAACCAGATCATGAAATATATTATCTTTGGCAAGAATTATACAAATAGTTATTACTCCGAAGTATCTAGCTCTAGACCCACTATAACCACACACGTAGCCAAGAGCTCCTCTCCACCAAAATTATCTTTTCCAGTCCTCTATTGAAAACTTCACATCCAATAACTTTGAATAATAGCTTTTAAAGCCATCAATAACAAACTTGAAAAGGTTTAGAATGTGTTGTGATAAATTCCAATAGTTTGATTATTTAAGCTTCCAATATAGTGACTAAACAGTTTGGCTCTTTCAAGAAAGTTATCAAGATCATCAATTTCAATCTACATAAGAAAAACAAATTTCCTTATCAATAGATAAAAATCTTAAGGTCACTTATCCATTAAGCAAAACAAAACTCTAGTATTGAGACTATGAAGACCTCAAAAATATATTTCATACCTTCGGGTTTTCAACATCTTCAAGAAGGCTCTCATCATAAAGATTTATTCATCATAAACATCATAAATATGTTGAATCTCATTGAGAAACACATATCTTTTTCTTATTGGTAAGATAGGTATAAAATTTAGGGATATAATCAAGAGGACCTTCTTCAATATCTCTACTCAAAACCATATTGTCTTCCTCTACCTTTGTAATGTTCATATCAGGATCGAAACCTTGCATGAGCTAGTTCTCAACATCCTCTGCCTTCTCTTCAATCTCCTTTTCTGTGCATGCAACAACTTCTTCCTTGTTCTCTTGCACCTTCTATGAAGAATAATCCTCCATATATTAGATAAACATATTAAGAAAACCCATGTATTTTTGAATCAAAAGACATTGTTGCTAATCTCTATGAAAATGGTGATTCATTTTATGCCTTCTAAACTCTTGATCAACAAAATAATACATATGGTAATCAAATTTTTCCTAGGACCTCTATGTCTTTGGTTTCCACATGATACACGGTTTCTAGCCAATTGAATACTACTAAGATTATTACATTAGGTAATAACCTTCTTATCCATGTGTATCCCCAAATCACCAAGTCACTTACATAACCAGGCTATCTCACATGCTGAAATTGCAGTACCTTTGTACTCTACCTTTGTACAAGACAAGGCAACTATTGGTTGTTTCTTATTACCCTAACTAATAGCAATACTCCCAAAGGAAAATAAAAACCCACTAGTAGATCTCCTAACTAAGATATACTACCACTCCAATCTACATTTGTGTAACCATACAACTCCAATGGTACACCTACACCATAGAATAAGGAATAGTCCAATGTGGACTTGATATACTGCCATGCGCACTGCACTGCATCGAAATGTAACTTTTTTGAAAGTTTCATAAATTGATTCTCCAAACCAACCGTGTAGTTTAGGTCTATCCTAGTGATCGTTAAAGAGATAAGGCTGCACATAATCTTTCGATACATAGTGATATCCTCAATCAAGTCATCCTCATGTGTACTAAGCTTAACATTAACATCCAAAGGTATAGAAATATGCTTGTAATCATCCATACCATACTTCTTTTGAATATCCAATATTATTGTCTCTACAATAACCATGTAGCCTCTATTTTCTTGATTATCTCTATATATGTCGAGAAAGTAGCACAACTCTTCTAAATTCTTTAACTTAAACTCAGCCTTGAGAAGACTCTTCACATTTTCAATTTCTATCTCAATATTACCAAAATGATGAACTCGCCACATATATAATAATGACTACAATATATGCATCACTCTCACTTACATAGAGTGAGTGATCAATGTGTGCTTTGCAATGCTAATAAGGTATCTTGCAATCCTTTCATGCCATGTGGTAGGTGCTTGCTTTAGCCCATACAAGGCCTTATGAAGCTTATATATATAATTGGGATGATTCTCATTCACATAACTGGGTGATTCTTGCACATAAACTTCCTTTTGCAACTCCCTTTGCACGAATGTATTCTTAATATCCATTTAATACATGATTCGACCTTTTGATGTAGCTATTACTATGATAGCCCTTATAGTAGCCATTTTAGTCACTTGAGCAAAGGTCTCCTCATAATCGATACCATGAGTTTGTGTATAACATTTGGCAACTAGACATGCCTTAAAGCACTCAATAGATCCATTTGACTTATGTTTCACCTTGTAAATCCATCTGCAAGCAATAATTTTCTTACCTTTAGGCTTGGAGAAGTTACTATATGTATATTCTCTACATCATGTGCATTCAAGGCCTATTTGTAAATATCCTTATTTGTGAATTTTTATTGAATAAAGCATAACCCTTATTTATTCAATCTATAAATAACCCATTTATATTACACCCTTTTGTAAGTTAAAAAATGTATAAAAATGGTATTTTCAAAATACCTTATTTTGAACCCACATGATACACACATATATTCATGAGTAACTTTCCCGAGCCTTTAGGTAAGGGCACTGACTGTTATGTTCCATTATCCATAAGTGTAGCCATTTCTTCATCTAACACATGGTTCCAAGACTCATTATCCCCTACATCTTGAAAGCAAGTGGGTTCCACATCTTGCACAACCTTAGCCATGTATGCATAGTGATGAGCTACATAGATATTATGTGTTAATCAATGCATGGCTTTCTCACTCCACTTGACCTACATGGACCTATATCACTACTAGATACTTCAACATTCTCTTGTGCTTTCTGCACACCAAGTGTTTTAATAGATATAATCCCAAACTCTGTATCCAAGCTATGTTCAAAACAATCTGAATTAACACAAACATGAGAGAAACCTAATGATAGATTTGTTACAATAGATTAGTCTCCAACTTTCTTTTTACTTTTTATTGACATATGTAATATACTTGATGGTGTAACTTGTGACCTCAATTTACCACCCCAAGGTCTATCAATAGAACCATGATTAGAAGACTCTTGTGGTCCACTCAATTTCGGTAACTATTGACCTCTTTTCTACATAACCATACTCTAATGGTCATCAAACCAAATTGCATTCTACACATTAGTGTACAAGCTACTCATTACCGTGAGTCCATTCTCCCTCTCTTTTACTTGTTTAGGGTTTAATTTGTGTCTATTGAGAGAGGCAGAGGAAATGAGAGAGAAAGAGAGGGAGACGGAGAGGGAGGGAGAGAAAGAGAAAGAGAGGGGGAGAGAGAGAAAGAAAATGGTTTGTGGCAAGAGGTGCTGCGGGCAGTATGTAGAAGGTACCCTAATCCCGAGAATTCACGATTCTCAGATGATTGGGGACAGTCAAATGTGAGAGACACGCTTCATAACAAGAGGTCTCACCTTATGACGCGCGCCAAGGAGTCACTACGGAGACAAGAGTAGGGGTGCCCTGGATATGGCCAACCACCCAATTGCCACCGCAGGGAGTGGAAAGAGACCAAGAAGAGAGCACGAGAGAAAATGACAAGTTGCCAGCATGCAGAGGTGCGACGTATCCAGATGGCAACCATGGGATCGTCGCATTATGGATCAGGTGGTAGGGAGTCATGGGAGGCTGAGTTTGTAAGTATTATTTGATTGTTTTAAAATTAAATTTTGTAATTTGTTTCACTTTATTATGTAGTGTGTTCTGATACGTTGTATGTTCAAATTGTTTTGTAGTATCATATCGTTTGTAGGATGCCTACTCCTCGAGAGGTAGGCTACCATCGAGGTCATAATCGGGCGTCCACATGGCAGCATTTCTACAAGGAAGTACTCATCACGGAGGAGCAATATAATCGTGCCATGAGGATTCCACAACCAGAAGAGGTATGTTTTATTTTTTACATGAAAAGTATAGGTAACTCTAATTTATTGTTTGTAATGGTATTTATATACCTTAATCCTTTGTGTAGGCGAACCCTGATGCAGTTGAGGATAGCGAAGGGGGGAGTAGCAGTAGCGTGTAAAATATTACACGGCACAGCGAACAGAATCTGAGAAAGAGATAGAGAGTACACAACAGATAAGAGGAGAATCAGTAAATTCTTTAACTCCAAACAACTGATACAAAGATGGCTCTGTCCACCCATGCGCTTTCACTGTGTGAAGCTTAGATGGCGATCTAGACAGAAGATAGGTGAAGAGCTTAAGGCTAGCTGGAATAACAACTCTGACTGGGTGAAAGATAAGTGTAAGATGGCTGCGAAGGGGTTTAGCTTTTATAGCCCGCGAAGGTCGTTAGGTCGGCCTGCTGACCGCCGACCTACCATATGAGCCTCCACTAGTCGGCCAGGGAATATTCCCTTTACCATCGGGCCGGGGGCGCTGCCCCCGGACCCCCGCCAGGGGGGCCGCTGGCCCACCTGGAACCCCCCAGCCAGGGGCCGCTTCCATGGCCCCAGACCCCACAATAGGGGCCCCTTTTAACTCCCTTACACCGCAACTCGATGCAATGCGCCTCGAGTTGCTACCAGCTTAACCACTCCGTCTAACCCAAAGATTAGACCCACAACAGTCACCTTTTTGCCATCCGGTCACATAGACCTCATCTGATATACAAGTCAGGACTCAACCAATGTCCGGGCTCACACTTGGCTTCTCCTCATAATGGGGGCCTTACAACTTTGAGCACCATGGATCATTGGTAGCACCTAATGAGGGTGGGGCATTGATCATATCTAACACCCCCCCTCAATGTCCACCCATAGGTGAACTATCTTCTCGGCCCAATGCCGAGTCTCTGAAGATGAACTTGAAGCAGATCCTTCGTAAGTGCTTTGGTGAAGATATCTGCTCCATTCTCCTCTGTTGGATAGTAGACCAATTCCACTATCCCATCCTCCATCAAATCACGCACATAGTGATACTGGATCTCTATATGTTTGGTGAGTGCATGAAACACTAGATTTTTGGCAATGGCGATGCAACTCTGATTGTCACATCTCAGCATAGTTGGTTCTTCATCCTGCACTCCCATATGCCATAGAATCCTTCTCAACCATACGGCCTCACATGCAGCAAAACAAGCTGCCTTATACTCTGCTTCGGTAGAAGACAATGCCACTGTTGGTTGCTTCTTACTAATCCAAGAGAAAATTCCTGAACCCAAAGAGAAACAATAACCAGAAACTGACTTCCTGGAATCAATGTCTCCTGCCCAATCTGAGTCACAGTTCCCCACAAGAGAGGTTCTGAAACTGTATGTGATACCATAGTCAAGAGTTTTCTTCAAGTATCTGAGCACCTGCATCCCAGCCTTCCAATGACTCTCATGAGGTTTGTTTGAGAACCTGCTCAAAACACCAACAGCAAAACTGATATCTGGTCTGGTGTTACACAAGTAGATCAGACTGCCGACCAACCTCCTATACCTCCCAATGTCTGCTAGTGCTGATGTATCCTCAACGGATAACTTTATATTCACCTCCATAGGTGTAGCTATCTCCTTGCACTCGGTCATGCCAAATGCCTTCAAGATCTCCCATGCATACTTCTTCTGAGAGATGAAGATCTTTCCTGGCTCTTGCCAGACTTCAATCCCCAAACAATAGTGCAGCAAGCCCAAGTCTGTCATTTCAAACTGAGAACTCAAAGCCTTTCGAGTTTGGTTGATCATATCTTCATAGTCACCTGTAATAAGAAGGTTGTCCACATATAGGACAATCACTACAGACTTTTTACCATCCCTGTAAACATATAAGTTAGCATCTGAGGCACATCTTTTGAAGTTTAGATTTAAAAAGAACCTATCTATCCGTTGGTACCATGCTCTGGGGGCTTGTTTCAGCCCATACAATGCCTTCTTCAGTTTACACACTTTGTTCTCAAAAAGGGGGGCCTCAAACCCTGGTGGCTGAGCCACATATACCTCCTCCTTGAGGTCACCATTTAAGAACGCTGACTTAACATCCATTTGGTACACTGGCCACTTCTTGTGGGCAGCCACTGCAAGTACCGTGCGAATAGTGGTCATTCTGGCAGTTGGGGCAAATGACTCTTGAAAATCAAACCCTTCAACTTGTGAAAATCCTTGGGCAACCAGTCTAGCTTTGTACTTTTCTAAGGTACCATCAGCCTTGTACTTTACCTTCCAGATCCACTTGGTGCCAATAACCTTCCGCTTTGTTGGTCGATCCACTAGCTCCCAAGTGTCATTCTTCATTATGTTGTCATACTCCGCCTGCATAGCAGCCTTCCATGATGGATCTGCAAGTGCTTCTTCTAAGTCAGTTGGCTCCTTTACTTCTCTCGTAATCTCAACCATCAAGGCCATATTGACTATGTGAGCAGAAGCCCTCCTTTGCTCCTCTATTCTCTGAGACCTCCTTGGTCCGTCTGCCTTCTCCTCAACAGATGTAGGCATAGGATTATTGTGGTCATAGAGCTGCTTCACCCAGCGCGGCAATGGCTTTTCCGGTGGGGTGATGTCAGGTTGGTGAACTTTTTCCTCATCATTTGAAGATGATGCTTCCTCCTTCTTAAGGATAGGGATAGCTCTTGGGACAAGTTCATAGTGGACTACTTCTTCGCTTGATGATAAAGTGGAAGAACTTGCCTTCTCCTCCTCCACTGTATGCGGCTCCTCCTTGAACACCACATCACGGCTCGCAATGATCTTCTTTGCCTCTTGGTCATATAATTTGTAAGCCTTCTGCTTATCACTATAACCCAAGAAGATACATTTTCTGCTTTTTGGTTGTAACTTGTTTCTCTTCTCATCTGGAACATGTGTATAACATTTACATCCAAAAATTCTGAAATGTGAAACAGATGGTTTCTTACCAGTGTAAGCCTCATGAGGTGTTTTTCCCTTGAGAGCCTTTGTATAGCTCTGATTTAGAATGTAGACTGCAGTATTAACAGCTTCAGCCCAAAAATGGTTAGGCAATCCCTTGCCCTTTAGCATGCATCTTGCCATCTCCACAATGGTGCGATTCCTGCATTCCACAACACCGTTCTGCTGAGATGTGTGAGGCGTCGTCAATTGACGCTTGATCCCTTTGCTCTTACAAAAGCCTTCAAACTCCTTTGAGTTGAACTCACCATCACCATCTGTTCTAAATTTCTTCACACTTTTCCTTGTTTCATTCTCAACAAGTATTAGCCATTCTTTAAACTTACCAAAAGCTTGAGCCTTATCACGAAGGAAGTACACCCACATCTTCCTATTGTAGTCGTTGACAATCAACAAAAAATAAGAAGATCCGCCCAAGGCCTATGTAGGCATCTTACCACACAAGTCAGCATGCACCAACTCTAGAGGAGCCTGTACTCTATTCTTGCTTTCTTGTGGAAATGCCTTTCTCTGTTGCTTGCCCATCATACAAGCTTCACATGGTTCCTTCAATTCAGTTATTGTAGGTAGGTGAGCAACCATACCTTGCTTTTGCATCTCCTTCAATACTGCAAATCCGATGTGTCCAAACCTTTCATGCCAAAGCTTACTTGTGCCCACTCCAGCAGTGGCTGTAAGAGCACTTAGCTCATACAGGTTGTTCCTTCTTTCTCCTTTGCCAACAATTGCGCCAACACTATCAATAATTTCTGCACCTGTCTTCTTGAACCTTACTTCATGACCAAGATCAGTTATGGCAGCAATTGATAAGAGATTTCTCCTAATTTCGAGAACATACAATACATTTGAAAGCTTTTTGACTTCACCATTTGCAGCAACAAAAGAAATAGTACTTGTGCCCACAGCAGGGCATTTAGCATCATTTCCAACTATCACAGTGATGGATTCTTTTAGAGGCTGCATAGAACTGTATAGACCTTTCTTGTTGGTCATGTGACGGAAGGCCCCACTATCCAACACCCATGAGTCAGTGGTAGATTCTTCTTGCGCTGAGGAGCACACTTCCTCAATGGTCGCCATGAATAATTCCAACTCTGCTTCAGCCGTATTGGCTGTCTCTTTCCCTTTACTTTTAAGGGTACCATTCTTTTCATCTGCCTTCTTGACACGACAATCTGCAATTGCATGTCCTTTCTTCTTACAGTAGAAGCACTCTCCTTGAAACTTCTTCTTGCTGCCCTTCTTCTTTTTGTCACCATCATTTTTGGTGGAGGAAACACCTTTGCCTTTTGCATTGGCAGAGAATGCAGCATCTCCATTGTTGCTTCCTTCTCGGGCTTTCAGCCTCAACTCCTCCTCCATTAATAATGCACAAAACTCCTCAAAAGTCAAAGCTTGAGGTCTCACCTAAGTATTAAGGGCAGTTACTAGTCCATCAAACTTTTGTGGACAAATCCGAAGACACCTCCGAGCTAGCTCTTCACTAGTCTTCTGTATCCCAGCGCCAGTCATCTGGTCGCGCAGATTCTTAATCCGAGTGATGAATGCTTCAACCGTCTCTCCTTTAGCAAACTTCTCCGCTGCTAGTTGATTCTCCAAGTTTTGAATCCTTGTTTGGTTTCGTGTTTCATACTGACTCCTTAGTACATTCCAAGCATCTGATGCTTTGGTTGTATGCTGAATTAGAGTCAAAACACTGTCAGAACAGCTTGTAACTAAGGCACACAATGCATCAGCATTCCTTCGTTTCCAAGCTCGTAGAAGATCTGCATTCGGAGGAATCATCACACTAGGATTTGATGGGTTGGGGGTAGGCTGTGGTTCTGCGTCAGTCCCCAGCACAGTCTCCAGAAGCTCATAAGAATCAAGGATAGTTGTAATTTTGAACTTCCACAAGGTGTAGTTTGTACCATCTAACTTGCCTTCGCTGAAGGTTGGTGGACGAATCCTCAGTGTTTGAATAGCCGGTACAGCAACACCACCTCCTGCACTGCTTCCTGATGCGCCAGAACTGCTTCCCGGAGTCGACATAGTTTCTCTTTGTTGTTGAAGCCTTTGCCTCTTGCACGCTCTCCGATCTCTAGAGCCCCCTGGGCTCTGATACCATGTAAAATATTACACGGCGCAGCGAACAGAATCTGAGAAAGAGATAGAGAGTACACAACAGATAAGAGGAGAATCAGTAAATTCTTTAACTCCAAACAACTGATACAAAGATGGCTCTGTCCACCCATGCGCTTCCACTGTGTGAAGCTTAGATGGCGATCTAGACAGAAGATAGGTGAAGAGCTTAAGGCTAGCTGGAATAACAACTCTGACTGGGTGAAAGATAAGTGTAAGATGGCTGTGAAGGGGTTTAGCTTTTATAGCCCGCGAAGGTCGTTAGGTCGGCCTGCTGACTGACCTACCATATGAGCCTCCACTAGTCGGCCAGGGAATATTCCAGGGAATATTCCCTTTACCATCGGGCTAGGAGCGCTGCCCCCGGACCCCCGCCAGGGGGGCCGCTGGCCCACCTGGGACTCCCCAGCCAAGGGCCGCTTCCGCGGCCCCCGGACCCCACAATAGGGGCCCCTTTTAACTCCCTTACACCGCAACTCGATGCAATGCGCCTCAAGTTGCTACCAGCTTAACCACTCCGTCTAACCCAAAGATTAGACCCACAACAGTCACCTTTTTGCCATCCGATCACATAGACCTCATCTGATATACAAGTCAGGACTCAACCAATGTCCGGGCTCACACTTGGCTTCTCCTCATAATGGGGGCCTTACAAATTTGAGCACCATGGATCATTGGTAGCACCTAATGAGGGTGGGGCATTGATCATATCTAACATAGCGGTGGCAGCAATGACAGCGACACAAGCAGCAGTGGTGGTTGCGATGATGATGCCTCTTCTAAGGAGATGTAGAGCAGCTCCATGCATACATGCCTCCCCTTGGCTTGTAGTTTTCATTTTTTATATGTATTACTTTCAGCTCTAGTGCCTGCAAGACCATGACCATGCTTGAGGTCACAAGCACTAGAACTCATCATGTAAAAACGTTTCATCTATATATATGAAATTTCTTGTTCTACATACATTGTTTTGTTTTCAGTACAAAAATCTTCGAAATAATCTTTCTCTATTTTCCCTACGCTTACAATTTGATATTGATGGGGGGAAAAAAACCAGTGAGCATGCTCTCTGGTTTTTTTTTTACACCTCTATTTTGCTCGTCTATCAGCTCGTCTAAATTGCAGGATAAATGCGCATCTATTCTCGTCAAAAACTTACAGAGTAAACACTTTTTTAGAGGCGCATATACACACGTGTATAGATGCACAATATGAATATATCCACTTTTTTATAAATATGATTATATATTTGCGTAGCACGTCAATACGCGCGTCTATATGCACGTTTATATGGGCATGTAACTCTCACTATAAGCGCGCTTTTAGACGTGAAATTTTAGACGCAGTAACAAACGCACCCGACATTTTTTAACACAGTTCAAATATTGCGTCTTCAAGTGTATCTATGGAGCCTTTTTGTTGTATTGAGGGTTCTCCACTTGTCTTTTAACTTAGTGGTATCAACATTATGTAAAGAGAGATATTAAAAAAAAAAAATCCTATACAATTGATTTATACTGAAGCTTTCTTGTCTTCTTGATTAAAATCATGGTTATTTGAACATTTATTTTAAAACAAACATTGTCTTTCATAGGCATAAAGGCTATAAGGCTTATTGGCTAAGCTTTTATCAAAGGCTTCATGTGCCTCCATACATACGGCACTTCAATCACCATTTATTACTTTGTACCCTCATTTTATACATGATTCATTGTCAATGTCCGTGCACTTGGAGTGAGGGAAAGGTTGTTGTATTTTAACCTTCACAATCAGGTTTTGAATCAGATAAGTTTGAGTCCACAACGAACTAGCCAAGCAGGACAACAAAAGAAACCACTCCCATACTGGTTTTGAGAGAGAATGTTGTTTCTTCCACTAAAGAGGGAGAGAAGGATCATCCGTTATCGATCACTTTCTGCTCTGCAATGCATATCCTAAAACAATTTTCTGCCACACTGTCATTATGTAATTGAAGTTGCCAGCAAGTTGGACAATCATCATCATTTTAGCATCATAGTAGGCTGTCGACTTATTTGAATTAATATTTTTCAAAGCCTAAAGCTTTACGCTTTAAAGCTTAAAATTTTTGTTTTCTTTATCATCAATGGGAAATGGCTTTCTAGGAGGGGAGCATTAAATTAATCCCCTTCTTCCACAAAAGGGTTATTTTTTACTTAATGCCTTGCTAATCACATTCAAGGTGTTATTGCAAATAAGTATTTTTAGTTCAATTTCAACATACAAGAAGTATTCTTAAGCCTTTATCTCTACTACTCTCATGCAAATCTTTCTCTTGCTTGGGAATAACTCCCACAAGAAGTATTGTAACTGAGTGAGCTGACTGGGTCAAATGTAACAAAGGAGCTCATCCGTATATTCTTTTTGCTCTTCAACAATCTCTTATGCTTGATGTATGTGATCTTTCAACCTCACAAGCCATATGCGAGTATTTGATAGCAAATTTCGAGAAGAAATCTATTTCAAGAATATGTTCTCTTCATAGTCAGCTCACTCAGTTACAATATAGCATTGGAACTTCTACGACAACACATATCGAATCATTCAAGAATATTCTCAGTTGGCTTGCTACTGTTAGTGATGCCATTCCATGAAGGAAATTGGTAACACAGCTTCTAAACACTATAAAGAATCCTTCTTATGATAATATTGTTATTGTATTATCTAACAAAGATGGGATCACTTTTGATCAAGCTTGTATATCTTTGATTGAATACTTGCAATGACATGAATGACAATATATAAATCTAGAAATAGTTATGATCTCACAAGAGGACACGTAGTTAGAACCAAGCGACCAAGCTTTACTTACTTGAAGGCATTCATTTTCATACTTTACATGTAGTAGTCATTGAGGCGGTAACCTCTCCCCTCTCAAGTTTTCTAATAGACGGTTCTTATTGCAATAGAAATGATCACACTATAGATGATTGTTGGGAAAAACAATATGATGAAGAATATGGTATTACAAATAAACAACCATGTCTATCCAGAGATTATTCTCCTTGTGAATATTGCAAAAAGAATGATCATTCAACCCATCTATACTTCAAGAGGCATTTTGATTCAGATCATAATACAATATATTCGGCTACATATGACAACACTACTCAAGAAACAAATTGTGTGAGTCATTCTTTCTCTCCAGAAATGATAATTCATGTTCTTGATGGATCTCTTTATATTTTTTATTTCTATGCTACGATAAACATGACATATCAATCTCAATGGCTACATAATTATCATTCTATTCATGTCAGGAGATTCATTTATCTTGATGATGACAGAACCTATCAAGTCAAAGGTATAGGTGATTTATATATCAGTACTCTTTCTTCAACAAGAATTCTATGTGGAGTCTTACATGTCCCAAATCTACAAACGAATATTCTTTCAATCGTTGCAAGACTTGTGGATATTGATCTCTTTCTTAGTTCTAACCATACCAAGTGTCGCATTTAGAAAGTCGGCCAGACCATAGCTCTTGTTCCTCAAAATGGTAATCTTTTTAAGTTATCTTTAAATTAAGATGTTACAAATGTTGCTATAGTTCATAGGGATCTTAGCATCAAAATATGACATCATTACTTTGTTTAATCTAAATTTCCTAGGCTTCTTGATCTCTATTAGCACGACCTTGTTCAAGGCATGAAATTCAAAGCTCGTCCTCAGATGGGTATTTGTGAGTATTGTATACTTGGAAAGCATTTTTGCAAACCCTTTTCCACTTCCACCACAACTCATTCTAGAGATTTGCTTGATCTTTTTCAGATTGATATTTGTGAACCTTTTCCTCCATCAAAATCTCAATATTGGTATTTCATTAGTTTTATTGATAACTTCTCTAGATACACCACTATTTTTCTCTTGTGACACAAATCGAAATCTTTATTATATTTTAAGCAATATCAAAAAACTGCAGAACTTCATACTAGTTATCACATCAAGAAACCTCGTAGTGATAGTGGTGGAGAATGCATTTCAAATGATTTTGATTATTATTGCAATAATAAGGATATTCATGGGATGAATATATGGTTTCCTACTCTCCTGAACCATGTGATGTATACTCATTCATTCTGGCTTATCTCGATGTTTTTGGACTAACGACATATTAACGTAGTCTTTGTGCTATATCATCTTCTTACGACTACCCCTTCTAGTAAAATATCAATTATTGCTTGGACATGTGAAACTCCTTCTATTTTATATTTTCAATACTTTGGATATATTGCTTATATTCATGTACCCAAAGAGACTTGCAAAAAACTTGATCATCCTAGTTTGAAAGCTATTTTTATTGGATATTCCAACTTTTCTAAGGGATATAAGTTTTATGATCCATCCTCCAAGAAGGTAATCATAAGTTGTAATGCTATTTTCAATTAGCAATTTATGGGCAACACATGCTTTCAAGAGGATATTGGGAGGACGTGGTCACTATAGGACATTGATGATACAAAGTCATTACTCACTTTAAAGTTAAAGTTGAAAGTTCAAATAAGATTTTACTCTGCATTATGAAGAAGATTGTTGAGGATAATAGGAATGATTGGGATGTAAAATTTGATTCAGCATTGTGGGCTTTTAGGACAGCATACAAGGTTTCAACAGGGCTTACACCTTTTAGGCTTGTTTATCGGTTGGAAGCTGTAATATCTATGGATTTTGTAGTACCAAATCTAAGGATTGAAGTAACACCTAAGTTGGATCCTCAAGAATCAGTTAACCAAAGATTAGGATAACTTCTGAAGTTAGAGAAGGATAGGGTTCTTGCTGCCTACATTTCAGGAACTACCGAGTAGCGGAGACAAGGTTGGGTGAACACACATATGAAAAAGAAAATCTTTACTTTCTTACTTAGATATACACAACTTTTTAATATTGATGAATGTTGCACTAGTCAAATAAATGGTAACAAATTTATATTTGAAGATTTGAAAGAGAGATCAATGAAGAGTGATCTATAGCAACTCTTTACACAAGTAAAACAGTTGTAGAAATACATCTTAGAAAAATTTCTCTCGGGCTATATCCTGAAGATGAATAGTCAATCTACATGTGGGGATTGAAGTGTCCCACTCATAATGAAGTTTTATATTCCATCGACTTGAAAGCATTCTCAAGTTGAGCAACTAGTTGAGAACCAAAGCACAAGCATTGAGGATGACTTAGTAGTATATCATTGCCATTTTTCTGCACGAAAGTTGACTCAATTTTAGGATGGAAAAAGGGAATTTCTAGCCGATCAATTATCTATGTTGATATTGAATGCCATAAAATACAATGTTGGCTCATTTCCATCACTACTTACTGATGCGAGTAATTTATATTTTGGGTTTGTATGTGTGTATTTGTATGTGTGTTGCCCATACACACACACATATAGATATGTGTGTATGAGTGTTGCTCACACATGCATGCACACACACACATAGATGTGTGTTTGTATAATAGTGAGAGAGAGAGAGTGTGTGTGTGGGGAGAGGGGGTGAGTATTTACATGGAACTGAAGATCATTTGATTGCATGAGTGGATCGACTATGCTACCCCGAGGTTGCTCCATCTTACCCTTGCTTACTTCGGCACGCATGTTGGTTCCTTGATTCTTGGCCTCGTCTATCAAATAGAAACAACTAATTATCAAAGCTGAAAACATTGTTTGATATGCGAAATGTGGAATCAAATCTAATCCAAGAAATTGTCCGCCATTATGCCAAAGCTTTGCACTTCAATACGGACCTACATCATCAGGAAGTTGCTCCGTCTTGGTTTTGGTGGTATGCCTGTGTGAAGCGGTGTAATGAATAATTAGATAGTGGCGCGAACATGTGTCACTTATACCCACTATAGGTGGCGGTACATCGAGTGAAGAGAAGAAAATGTGTACCTAGTTCTCAAATATCCAAAATACTCTTCGGCTGTACCAAATGTTTCCATGTGAGCCTTTTCGCTTTCGTACGTGGAAACCTGGGTAATAATGTGTCCATTAAGACTAAGTGAATGTGCAAACAAATTAGACAAATCGCCAAAAGAGGGAGATAGAAAGAGGTTGGCATATACCGGAAAGTTGGATGTAAATCCCAGCAGTCTGAGAGCCGCTAGGTCACGCGTCCTGGCAGCCATCTCGTCCTCTTGATAGGATCCTGCAAAGTGGTCATACATCGTTGATGCACTCCCCATTGACGAGAACTATAATTCCATTAAGGACCAGCTAACACGAAGAAAAAACCATTAGTTATGAAGCTAGTCATCAGGCCGGAGGTAGCTATACCCAGGTGCACTGTAACGTATATTTATGCGTTGTCCACGTCCCGTATTCCACCACATTAAACATATCCATGCCATCAACCACGAGCAAAATACTTGTGAGTTCATACCATGTCATAGATAGCCAAACTGGGCAAGCGGTTTTAGTGTGTGTAATGTATGAGCGATGGGAGCAAGTATTCACGCTATTAACGTAGGATCGATGGGAGCTGCAATATGAATATGTACTTAAGCTACCTTTCTTGCCTCGTTTAAGGCCGCCGTTCTTTTTCATAGCCATCTCGTTGTGGTTGACGATAGAGGCAATGTACTTACCAGTTTGGCTGTGCCTGAAAACGTGATCCGTATGATCTCTTAGATTAGAAATAATAGAGCGACATTTGCGCTAATTACATCTGACGGAATAAGTGATCATCAGATTACAAATGCTTCCTTCTACTATAAATAATTGAGCAGTGCTAGGACCAATTACATCTGAGAGAAATAAGGAGATCAGAGACACAGTAAGGTTTTGCTCAACATCATTTATAACTGGCTATGCCGTGTGGAAGCTTGAATACTTACTTATGTACCCCGATATATTTGGATGTACATGGTAGTTTAGTCTTGCGATTTTGGGCTTCTTCGCGATGTACATGCTGTTGCGGCCAGCTGGGTTCCGCTTGTGGATCACTATCTATATGCTTCAAGCCTTCACCGGTTGATCCGTCGGGAGACATATTAATCCTGGCTGTACAGCTTCCAAACGTCGGCAAACAACCTGCAGTATAATATTGTGGACATTGTAAAATCAATGCATCAAATGTTAAAGTCAGGCAAATGCGACGCCTGATCACGGCATTAATTGACAATCTTGTCATCATCAGCCGTATCTTAGCTTACACCACCATAGCCTCATGTGTGAGCCCGATGCGCATTATAAACGCAGATTTTAAACGCAGTCTAACGACCAGAGTACAGATGCCGGCATCATATCGACTTTACGTTAATTACAATTGCATGGCCCTGAATAGTCAATCACTATGATGTGCAGCATCAGTACAAGCCGAAGTGACGAGACAAACATCAATCACAATATCAACGCAATACAAGCTGTACGACGATAACAATAATTCTATAACGATTATGTGAGCTCGTCCTACCTTCTCCGTACCTTCTAGTCTGATCCGCTGCCCAACGTACGTCCTACTCTGATGGGCTCTAGAGTGGCGACCAATTGCGTTGTTCCACCTGGCAAGTTTTACCACGTCATTAGCAGATCCTCTTTAATACGGACAGGAGGCAATCGCACAGCCCGACACGGTGGATGTATTTTCTAACTGAACGAGTAAATAGATAAATAAACTTGTCCAATTGGAAAACAAAAGGTATGAGTTTCGTAGGGAATCTAGAAGGTGCAAATATGAAGATATTATTACCTTTAATTTGGAAAACAAAAGTATATACTATAAGACATAATGGTATTGAATAAATCTTAATGGCATCTTGAACAACAGGAACCATTTTTTTTCTAAGCTCAAAATGAAAATATATTGTTATTTGCAACCATGTTTGTTTTTTGTGACCAACAGGATCCTTTTGTCGATGAGTAATGTCAATAAAAAATGGATATGACAAGCCTTGGCCCGCAAAAAAGTTTAAGCTCTAATACAAAAAATATAAGAGTTGATATCCCATCTTGGTTTTGAGAGAGAATGTTGTTTTTCCCACTAAAGGGGGAGAGAAGGATCATTCGTTATCGATCACTTTCTGCTCTGCAATGCACATCCTAAAACAATCTTCTACCACACTGTCATTATGTAATTGAAGTTGCTAGCAAGTTGGACAATCATCATCATTTTTGCATCATAGTAGGCCGTCGACTTATTTGGATTAAGCTTTTTCAAAGCCTAAAGCTTTACGCTTTAAAGCTTAAAGTTTTTCTTTTCTTTATCATCAATGGGAAATGGCTTTCTAGGAGGGGAGCATTAAATTAATCCCCTTCTTCCACAAAAGGGTTATTTTCTACTTAATGCCTTGCTAATCACATTTAAGGTGTTATTGCAAATAAGTATTTTTAGTTCAATTTCCACATACAAGAAGTATTCTTAAGCCTTTATCTCTACTACTCTCACGCAAATCTTTCTCTTGCTTGGGAAAAACTCCCACAAGCTAATCAAGCCACCAAGGATAAACATTTGCCTCCCATGCTGTCAATTTGCTCTCATACCATACTAGAGAATACACAACATTCTTGTCGAGGTGGATATCAATCCACTCTCTGGTGAATTCCAGATCTGTATCTGACCTCTTCTCTTCTTTACATTGTAGTATCCACCTACTACATTTTTCGATACAAATGACTCCATAATTATCAAAGGAATTACCACCATAAGAGAGGAAAGTATTACTTCTCATACATAACCGTCATAATAAACCTATAAATCACATGTTTGGCTAGATACACAAGGTTTGGAAGTTTCTCTATAGTGTTTGAAGACTTCACTCCATACAAGTGATGTACAAAAGCGGACATACATTTTAAAAACTTAACATTGGCACATACATTAAGAAAAAACTCAAGAAAGAAATATCAATGTATTGCATTGTGTGAACTTGGATGACATGATTCTTCAAGTTAAGGTTGAAGTACTCCTCAAATGATTCTGACTATTGTGGACCTTTTACTTGAATCCCTTTGGATGTATAGCACTACCTCCAAATGCAAATGACCCCAATATGTCTCTTTCTTCATGTAGATCCAAAAGAGCTTATAATCACCCAAGTGAGGGTATTGGGGATATTTAGACTTTGTAAAACTCATAAGATGCAACAGTAGTTTTTTCCTGCAATGCCCACCAATATGCATAATAGGAAGCAGTTGAGCAAAAAGAAACATGGAAACAACTTCTGTTTTGAATGTAAATTACTTCTCTAGAGAGAATTTTCATCTTGTGAGACAATATAATTTGTCTCTTGTGATCTTTAGCATGCTCACATCATCCCACCTTGTAGGCTAAATAACAACCTAAAGAAATCATCCCCATTTTGGGGATTGGCAATCCATAAGTATTTGTAATTCATATCCTTGAGGCACTCCTCTTACACTCTTATAGCCTTATCTAAATCTATATTCCTCTTTGTCTCATCTATACCAAGAGCCTCAACCTTTGCAAATTCTATTGAGATGATGGCGTGGAATTCATCTTATCATCCTGAAACATAAATAAAATTATATCCAGAGATAGAAAAGCACATTCTATATGAGAGAGCTAGAGATAGAAGAGTGCCTTCCATATAAGCAAAGATATTAAACCACAAGGAGAGTTATACCATATGGAGTGGCACAATGATCATACCTTCCCTCTATACTCATCTCAACCTCAACCCAGATCGTCATGTCTTAGCTCAATCTTTCTAGAATGGATTCTTTGTTTACAATACCAAAATTTAGCAACATGTACACAACATGTGCAATATTTGGAGAAACATGTGCCCTAGAAATAGTATTGAAAGAAAACATAAGAATAACATGAGAATGTTTTCATAATAATCATAAGAATAACATGAAAGAAAACATAAGAATAACAATGAGAAGAATAGTTGAAGGAAGAAGACTTACACATTGGTGGTATCCAATGCAAATAATAGCTTTGCTTCCTTCTTCTTTGACACCTCAAAGAATTGACACTGCACACAAATGTGCTATTGAGCATTCTCGGAGTACTCTATAATTCAAGCTTGACTTATATAAGAATGGGATACAAATATTCAATGCTTACATATATAAGGGACAAAGTATGAATAAGTACTTACTTTCTTTGTTGCATCTCCACCATGTTTTTAGCATATGGTTCACATCCCAAACCAATAACGTCTTGCCCTTATGGTCTTGCGAGTCTCTCCCAAGAGCCGTCTCAAACTCCTCATTTCTTTGATGCAAAATTGGGCCTCATTCAACTGGATTTTGGATGTCATAGGCATGGTCTCTCCTCTAGGACCCACAAGTGACACAAGGAAGTATTTGGTAGTCTCAAGATAACTAGTGGAATCAAAGTAAGCAATTGACCCAATGAGCATCATCTATCACAAATGTGACTATGTCATGAGCCACAATTCTACAAAGAGACACGATAGGAGGCATTGTACTTACCAGTCTAGCTGTGCCTGAAAACATGATCGGTATGATCTCTTAGATTAGAAATAATAGAGCGACATTTGCGCTAATTACATCTGACGGAATTAGTGATCATCAGATTACAAATGCTTCCTTCTACTAGAAATAATTGAGCAGTGCTAGGACCAATTACATTTGAGAGAAATAAG
Source organism: Lygodium microphyllum (assembly GCF_053477565.2). Lineage (NCBI taxonomy): Eukaryota > Viridiplantae > Streptophyta > Polypodiopsida > Schizaeales > Lygodiaceae > Lygodium > Lygodium microphyllum. Next base: position 85,488,717 of record NC_141145.1, read on the forward strand.
GAGATCAGAGACACGGTAATGTTTTGCGCAACATCATTTATAACTGGCTATCCCGTGTGGAAGCTTGAATACTTACTTATATACCCGGATATATTTGGATGTACATGGTAGTTTAGTCTTGCGATTTTGAGCTTCTTCGCAATGTACATGGTGTTGCGGCCAGCTGGGTTCCGCATGTGGATCACTATCTATCTGCTTCAAGCCTTCACCGGTTGATTCGTCGGGAGACATATTGCTCCTCGCTGTACAGCTTCCAAACGTCGGCAAACAACCTGCAGTATGATATTGTGGACATTGTAACATCAATGCATCAAATATTAAAGTCAGGCAAATGCGACGCCTGATCACGGCATTAATTGACAATCTTGTCATCATCAGCCGTATCTTAGCTTACACCACCATATCCTCATGTGTGAGCCCCATGCGCATTATAAACGCAGTCATGGTTTCGAGTATACATTAGTAACGCATCACTAACGATGAGAGTACAGATGCCGGCATCATATCGACCTTACGTTAATTACAATTGCATGGCCCTGAATGGGCAGCATCAGTACAAGCCGAAGTGGCGAGACAAACATCAATCACAATATCAGCGCAATACAAGCCGTACGACGATAACCATAATTCTATAACGATTATGTGAGCTCGTCGTACCTTCTCCGTACCTTCTAGTCTGATCCGCTGCCCAACGTACGTCCTACTCTGATCGGCTCTAGAGTGGCGACCAATTGCGTTGTTCCACCTGGCAAGTTTTGCCATGTCATCGGCAGATCCTCTTACTATGGACAGGTGGCAATCGCACAGCCCGACACGGTGGATGTATTTTCTAGCTGAACGAGTAAATAGATATATAAACTTATCTAATTGGAAAACAAAAGGTATGAGTTTCCTAGGGAATCTAGAAGGTGCAAATATGAAGATATTATTACCTTTCATTTGGAAAACAAAAGTATAAGGCATAATGGTATTGAATAACTCTTAGTGGTATTTTCAACAAAAGGAACCATTATTTTTCTATGTTCAAAATGAAAATATATTGTTATTTGCAACCATGTGCATTTTCCTGACCAAAGGCTTCTATTGTTGATTAGTGTCGATAAAAAATGGATATGACAAGCCTCGGCCCGCAAGTTTAAGCTCCAATACAAGAAACGTAAGAGTTGATATCTAGCATGAGCCTTGTGTGATGTCCTGGCTCGTTATTATACAAAATATAAGTAGATAACTTCATAAACTTGTGAGGATGTTGTTATGATTAGGCAATATAAATAACAATAGGTTAGTTCACCATTCCACCTTTACCAATTACATGTTGTTCAAATAGACAACATAAATCTAAATTGTAAACTTTAGGCTATACACTCACTCTCTAAATATGCAAACCCTTAAGCAATTAATGTATTGTTGCTTCATGGTATTATGGAATTATGTTTATCACGATATTTGACCAAAACTATGAAAGTATGTTTATCATGGTATTTTACTATTGTAGATTTTGTTTATTTGCCACACGATCACTGACTTATCGTACGAGGCGAATGTGTGATATTGAACGCATTTTGCCTAGTAGATAAATAGAAGGTTACTAATGTATGTTGTGTTGTGGTGAGTAGATGATTAGTTAGAGTCAAGCAAAATTAGCATTTTTAGAGTGCACAATTTTGTGCATGGAGTTTATATGCTCTATAGCATAGAAAAATATTACTAGAATCATTTTCCTATTATGCATCCATTAACACAAGGACTTTGCATGTGCAATGTCATGCACAATAGATTTATTTTTTATGTACTTATTCGTGAATACAAAATACTATTTTTTTGTAAAGCTATTAGAATAGAGTGTGTTTTGATTTATTGCACAGAAGCAAGTCATGCAAAGTGTGGAAAGTGAGAAACATTAAAAAGAATGATTTCAATGTATTTTGGGCACAAAAGCTTGATCTAATATTAGAAATACATGCATGGGGGAGGTGCTCACCCATGCATCGAGGGAGATTATACCCCATCTTCTATCATGCATGCTTTCTCAATTTCTCTTCTCTCTTGTCTCTATTTTCTTTCTTGTTCAATTTATTTCTCTTTTAACTTTTGGTTAATAATTGGTTGTTGTATGGTAAAGGCATTCAAAATTGGTATTAAGTAAGGTGATTGGTGGATACATCAACATCATTAGAGATGCAAGCATTCATATTAGAGTATAACACCATCTTCATCCATATGAAGAGGTATAATATTGTCTATTTATTCAAGTTTTAGTCCCTTGGTTCATGGCTAAAGGGTTCTCCACTTGTGTTTTAACTTACTGGTATCAACATTATGTAAAGAGAGATATTTTTTAAAAACAATTTCTATACGAATGATTTATAGTGAAGCTTTTTTGTCTTCTTGATTATAATCATGGTTATTTGAATATTAATTCTAAAACAAACATTGTCTTTCATAGGCATAAAGCCTATAAGGCTTATTGGCTAAGCTTTTATCAAAGGCTTCAAGTGCCTCCATACATACAGCACAACAATCACCATTTATCACTTTATACCCTCATTTTATACATGATTCATTGTCAATGTCCATGCAGTTGGAATGAGGGAAGAGGTGTTGTATTTTAACGTTCACAATTAGGTTATGAATCAGATAAGTTTGAGTCCACAATGAGCTCGCCAAGCAGGACTACAAAAGAAACCACTCCCATATTGGTTTTGAGAGAGAAGGTTGTTTTCCCAACTAAAGAGGGAGAGAAGGATCATTCGCTATCGATCACTTTCTGCTCTGCAATGCACATCCTAAAACCACGTTCTGCCACTGTCATTATGTAATTGAAGTTGCCAGCAAGTTGGACAATCATCATCATTTTAGCATCATAGTAGGCCATCGACTTATTTGGATTAAGCTTTTTCAAAGCCTAAAGCTTTACGCTTTAAAGCTTAAAGTTTTTCTTTTCTTTATCATCAATGGGCAATGGCTTTCTAGGAGGGGAGCATTAAATTAATCCCCTTTTTCCACAAAAGGGTTTTTTTTACTTAATGCCTTGCTAATCACATTTAAGGTGTTATTGCAAATAAGTATTTTTAGTTCAATTTCAACATACAAGAAGTATTCTTAAGCCTTTATCTGTACTACTCTCATGCAAATCTTTCTCTTGCTTGGGAATAACTCCCACAAGCCAATCAAGCCACCAAGGATAAACCTTTGCCTCCCATGCTATCAATTTTCTCTCACACAATACTAGAGAATACACAACATTCTTGTTGTGGTGGATATCAATCCACACTCTCGTGAATTCCAGATCTATATCCAACCTCTTCTCTTCTTTACATTGTAGTATCCACCTACTACATTCTGGATACAAATGACTCCATAATTATCGAAGCACTTATCACCATAACAGAGGAAATGATTACTCCTCATGCATAACTATCATAATAAACCTATAAATTGTATGTTTGGCTAAATACACAATCTGTGGAAGTTTCTCTATAGTGTTTGAAGACTTCACTCCATATAAGTGATGTACAAAAGCAGACATACATTTTAAAAACTTAACATTGGCACATAGATTAAGAAAGCACTCAAGAAAGCAATATAAATGTACTGCATTGTGTGAACTTGCATGACATGATTCTTCAAGTTAAGGTTGAAGAACTCCTCAAATGATTTTGACTATTGTGGACCTTTTACTTGAATCCTTTTGGATCTATAGCACTACCTCCAAATGCAAATGAGCCCAATATGTCTCTTTCTTCATGTAAATCCAAAAGAGCTTATAGTCACCCAAGTGAGGGTATTGGGGATATTTAGACTTTGTAAAACTCATAAGATGCAACAATAGTTTTTTCATGCAATGCCCACCAATATGCATAAATAGGAAGCACTTAAGAAAAAAGAAACATGCAGAAAACTTTCCTTTTGAATATAAATTACCTCTCTAGAGAGAATTTTGATCTTGTGAGACAATATAACTTGTCTCTTGTGATCTTGAGCATGCTCCCATCATCCCACCTTGTAGGCTAAATAAAGAAATCATCCCCATTTTGGGGATTGGCAATGCATAAGTATTTGTAATCCCTATCCTTGAGGCACTGCTCTTACACTCTTATAGCCTTATCTAAACGTATATTCCTCTTTGTCTCATCTATACCAAGAGCCTCAACCTTTGAAAATTCTGTTGAGATGAAGGCATGTAATTCATCCTATCATCCCAAAACATAAATAAAATTATATATCCAGAGATAGAAAAACACATTCTATATGAGAGAGCTAGAGATAGAAGAGTGCCTTCCATACAAGCAAATATATTAAACCACAAGGAACATGTACATAGCATGTGCAATATTTGGAGAAACATATGCCCTAAAAATACTATTGAAAGCAAACATAAGAATAACATGAGAATGTTTTCATAATAATCATAAGAATAACATGAAAGCAAACATAAGAATAACAATGAGAAGAATAATTGAAGGAAGAAGACTTACACATTAGTGGTATCCCATGCAAATGTTTTCATAATAATCATAAGAATAACATGAAAGCAAACATAAGAATAACAATGAGAAGAATAGTTGAAGGAAGAAGACTTACACATTAGTGGTATCCCATGCAAATAGTAGCTCTGCTTCCTTTTCCTTTGACACCTCAAAGAATTGACATTCCACACAAAAATGCTATTGAGCATTCTCAAAGTAATCTGCCTTCCATACAAGCAAAGATATTAAACCACAAGGAACATGTACACATCATGTGCAATATTTGGAGAAACATATGCCTTAGAAATACTATTGAAAGCAAACATAAGAATAACATGAGAATGTTTTCATAATAATCATAAGAATAACATGAAAGCAAACGTAAGAATAACAATGAGAAGAATAGTTGAAGGAAGAAGACTTACACATTAGTGGTATCCCATGCAAATGTTTTCATAATAATCATAAGAATAACATGAAAGCAAACATAAGAATAACAATGAGAAGAATAGTTGAACGAAGAAGACTTACACATTAGTGGTATCCCATGCAAATAGTAGCTCTGCTTCCTTTTCCTTTGACACCTCAAAGAATTGACATTGCACAAAAAAATGCTATTGAGCATTCTCAAAGTAATCTATAATTGAAGCTTGACTTATATAAGAATGGGATACAAATATTCAATGCTTACATGTATAAGGGACAAAGTATGAATGAGTACTTACTTTCTTTGATGCAACTCCACCATGTTTTTAGTCTATGGTTCCCATCCCAAACCAAGAACTTCTTGCCCTTACGGTCTTGCGAGTCTCTCCCAAGAGCCATCTCAAACTCCTCATTTCTTTGACATCAAATTGGGCCCCACTCAACTAGATTTTGGATGTCATAGGCATGGTCTCTCCTCTAGGACCCACAACTGACAGAAGGAAGTATCCGGTAGTCTCAAGATAACCAGTGGATTCAAAGAAAGCAATTAACCCACTGAGCATCATCTATCACAAATGTGATTATGTCATGAGCCACAAATCTACAAAGAGAAACAATAGGAGGCACCGATGTCGTGGCGCTTTGTGTCCACCACTGCAAACTTAAGGGCGCAATTTTTCACCAAGAATTTGAACACATTAGTCAGTGTCATTAGGAATTTATTTTCCATTGTGTATGTCTTTTTGTTTTCATTCTGCATGACGACGAACGAGCACATGTAGATAGGGTAGGCACATTTGCTTCAATATTTTTGTGTGGAAGCATTGTTTGTTTGATTGCATTGCATGGATTTTAATTTGCATTTTTCAAATCACATGAATGATTGGGCACAAAGTTCTCTTTTAAAACATATTCTTGCTAGGGCACATTACATGAAAAAAGATTTGCATGAAGAGATATTTGGGTTCTCAATGTTACAGGCTTTGTTGAAGTATCAAAAATATGATGGAATTTGATATGATTCAAAGATTGAAGGTATTGGGGAATTTCGTTTGAATAAGAGATGGACTTTTGCCAATGCCTAGAACATCAAAGCGAGACCTGACTTACAAAAAGCACAACCCTTGCCTTTTTTTTCTTATGGAAAAGAAGCATCATCTATTCTGCTCTATTCTTTCATTTCACATGTATCTTCTCAACATTGCCAATATGATCTCTATTCTAGAAGAGAGCTATGGGTTGAAAGCTCTAAAGAAGAGTACTCAGCCTATAAAGGGGACAAGGATCGATTCTTTCTTACATTTTCTATGTCATGTATCTTATTTTCTTGTCAGCGGTGGTGATTACCGTCGACCTTGCAAAAGCAGTTGAGGCAGACATGTGTTGCATCATATTTTTCTGGCTATGATATTTGCAGTTGCTTTGGCAATTATGGAGCTATTAGGCATTGTGCTATTTACAATTCTGTATTATGCATGTAAGGCCTATCATCACGAAGGCCAACAGAGAAATTTGCACATTCTGAACATCTCGGAGCCTATGCAGGAGAATATGTGAATTTCAGAGCACATTGAAACCGATCTGTGACTTGGGCCAAGTTTAAGGAGCTTTGCTCTAACCATCTGGACACTCCAGTCGAGAATACCATGAAGGATGAAAAACTAAGTTTTAATGATATGAAGGAGGTTATCCTAGTGGGAGGCTCCACAAGGATACTAGTTGTACAAGAGTTGGTCAAGAGAAGGATTGGCAACGATCCAAATTTCGTAGCCAGAGAAGACGCAGGGCCTCATTGCAGCAAGGTAGACGACATACGCATTGATGATGTGAAGGTGGCGAAAAGAAAACAATTAAAGCTTTAAAAATCTTTAGACGTTTAGAGCTTAAAATTTTTAACCTACTAAATGTATTTCTTTTTTTTTTCTAAATGCTTAAAGCTTTTAAAGCTTAGCTTTAAAAAAACTAGAGCAAAAAGCCCACTCAATGTGTGGAAGGAAAGACTATATATGGAGGGTAGAAGAGGTGCAAGGCCCTCCTACATCTCTCCATGAAGACCACACATAAGAGACTCTTCAATCGAGCTTAAAGTTCATTGCTTCTTTAAAGCTTTGCCATCAAGTTCGAAGGCACTGGCTTGAGGTTGAGCATTGAGCCCCTTGCCTACTTTGAATATTTCATTATCCAGTCACTTATGAAGGTGGCTTGAGTTTGAGCTTGGTGATTGTTGCCTTCCTTGAAGATCTTTCCATAAATCATGATTTCCACCTTTTTCTCTTCTCTCTTAGTTTGATATTTTGATATTGTCTTCCAATTAGGGAGCAATATTTTGGTTACTTAAAAGATACATGACAAATTTCTCTACATCGACCTCATCGTCTTTACTACGCGACTTCATATCAATAACAATTTATCATCACAAATTCAATTTCAAGCTCTTCATATGACTTTCGAGTCTTTTGATATTGTATCTTGTCTATATCTTTAATCAAATAACTTGTTTTCTCATTTGTCTTGAATCTAAAATTCTTCTAGATAAATATTTTACGTTGAGTACTCCCATGAAAAAGCATCCCTACAACGAGCGACTTTCACGAACACCCGCACGAACTCCATGCCACATTTGGTGAATCCAACATGAAAGCATCGCTTCTGATTATCAAGATAGGAGACTCTTTGATTAATCGATATTCTTCATCGATTACTTCTTCCTTTTTGACTGATGAGATAAAGACTTTATTACAAACTCTCTCTTTAGCCATGATAATGCAAAATCAGGAGATGCAATTATCTATGCAACAATAGAGTAGCAGTTGAATCAATGACTGTTGCATCAAGAAGAGGAGTATATGCATGGTGCGACCAATGTGATTGAGGCTATGGTTAGTGAGAGAAAATGATTTGTTGGTTGGAATGTATCAGCCTACATTAAAGCCAGATGTGGTTCTTCAAAGTTTTGACCAAGTGGAGAAACTATTTCTTACAGCTTGTCACACCTGCTTTGCGGGCTAGAGTGACAAATTTTTTCTACAGGACTCCAACTCCGATTCTTTCAAGAAAGCTCTAAAGGGAGCTCATGCTTAACCCCCAAGACCCAGGGACCGCTTATTGTTCAAGTGTTTCAAGGGAGCACTAATGGTTACCTCTCACATAGTCGATGTGCTATCCCTCTCTACGAGTGTATTGAGCTTACCTTAATGCCCAAATCAGTTGTCTCCTCTCTCAAGCACACCGGTAGCTCCACATTTCTTGATAAAAGCTCAAGCATTCTCAAGCCTGTAAAATATTACATGGTGCATCGAACAGAATCTGAGAAAGAGATAGAGAGTACACAACAGATAAGAGGAGAATCAGTAAATTCTTTAACTTCAAACAACTGATACAAAGATGGCTATGTCCACCCGTGCGCTTCCACTGTGTGAAGCTTAGATGGTGATCTAGATAGAAGATAGGTGAAGAGCTTAAGGCTAGCTGGAACAACAACTCTGACTGGGTGAAAGATAAGTGTGAGATGGCTGCGAAGGGGTTTAGCTTTTATAGCCTGCGAAGGTCGTTAGGTCGGCCTGCTGACCGACCTACCATATGAGCCTCCACTAGTTGGACAGGGAATATTCCATGGAATATTCCCTTTACCATCAGGGCCGGGGGCGCTGCCCCAGGACCCTCGCCAGGCCCCGGACCCCACAATAGGGGCCCCTTTTAACTCCCTTACACCGCAACTCGATGCAATGCGCCTCAAGTTGCTACTAGCTTAACCACTCCGTCTAACCCACAGATTAGACCCACAACGGTCACCTTTTTGCCATCCGGTCACATAGACCTCATCTGATATACAAGTGAGGACTCCACCAATGTCCAGGCTCACACTTGGCTTCTCCTCATAATGGGGGCCTTACAACTTTGAGCACCATGGATCATTGGTAGCACCTAATGAGGGTGGGGCATTGATCATATCTAACAAAGCCTCCACCTCCATGCTCCATCCTCCATAGCCGTGTGTGAGACAAGAGAAGAGAAGAGAATAAGAAGAGAGAAGATGGTGGAGAGCTTCATCTCCTTGATCCCTCACCCTCACACACTCACTCCCTCACACTCTCACACTACCTCTCTCAAGCACACAAAAGCAAGCACGGAAGGGAAGAGAAGAAGAAGAGTCCACTTTGCCACACAGAAACGAATGAGCTCTCATTCCCTTTTTGAATTGTATATACATGCCCTAAAATCCCATGGGTATCCATCCTCTTTTTACATGTTGAACCATGGCCTAGGCCCTTTTTCCCTTTGCCCTAACTTCCTAGCTTAGTCCTACTACTCGTTCATGGTAACAAATTGCATAAGATTGAGCCTGACGCTCTTTTATAGAGATTTTGGTTGTGCCTTTATATTTAAAGGTGTGCCTTCTTGCTTTTGGCTTCTTGTAGCTTCCATGGTTGTGTCTTGGACTGATGGTGGTTGTTCCCATGCTTTTAGATTTTTTTCGGTTCACTCCCTTGTAGGGCGCATTTTCCTTTTTCCTACCGTGTAATTTTTCTCTTGATGCCTCTTTTTCACTTCCTTTGCTTTGCAATAAACATTATGCCCTCCTAGTTGAGTGCCAGTCCCATGGCACTACTGGAGGGTGGTGAGTCGGACAGTGTTGCTAGGGTAGCCAGGTGGCTTTTTGAGTTTGTATACAAGCCCTGGTTGAGGGTGTGTTGGAGGGATTTATATCTTTGAAAGGCTTTTTGTGTTTGTATATGAAACGTACTTGAGGGTGTGTTGGAGTAATTTATGCCTTTGAAATTTAACATCGAGTCGAACAGATCCTTCTATTGGCCCTCCATGATTGTCTTATATTGCGTTGTTCCAAATGAGATTCTTCATTCACTTTTCAATAGTTCCATGACACTACTGGGTGGGGAGTCGAAAGGTGTTGCTGGGGTAGCCATGTGGCTTTTTGAGTTTGTATACGAGCCCTGGTTGAGGGTGTGTTGGAGAGATTTATGTCTTTGAATTTGAACATCAGGTTGGACGGATCCCTCTGCTAGCCCTATTCGATTGTATTATCTTGTGTTGTTCCAAATGAGCTTCTTCATTCATTTTTTAACTTGGATTGTTGCATCCAATCCCCCTACTTTCTTGCACTTGCATGGTGACATTATCGCATAAGATGGGGAGTGCATTGCATGGATAATACAGCTCTGGAGATGGTGGTCGGGGCCTTTGTTTGTACCTAGAAAGAAAATAAGGTGCACTACCTGGGGGTTTGCTTAGTTTATTCCTGGTGGATGGTTTTTTGTTGATGAGACTGGGCGTAAGCCTAGGCGCTGTCTCTCATTTGAGGATTTAGTTTGTGCATAAGAGAGGTGCACAACGTGTAGCTTAGGGAGACATGTCTAAATAACTGTAGGCGAGTGCTACCTCTCTCAGCGTGTCCTGCCCTTGATGTGCCCTAAGCATGTGTCATGGGGAATCAAAAGGGATAGGGGTTAGACACACCGACCGACCGAGGCCACTGGATGCACCTAGCTTGAGAACCCCCAGATGCAATGACTATGACCCCTATGCATCCTAGTATGTCTACGTGTGATATCATTTTTCATTTCCATGTTCTATGATTGCCTTTTTGCATTATATCTCCTTGTATTTCTTCTTCTTCTTCTTCTTCTTCTTTTTTGCTCAAGTTACGTAGTTGTGACAGAATTTATTCTTCATTATCGGAGTGACCTAGAGAAGGCGGCCTAATATATTTGTTAAGGAATTGGTGGCTTTGAAGGTACCTCTTGAGGTTTAGGCAGATTTGAAGGGTGGTGGTGGACTGGAATTGATGATTGCAGTGGGTGAAGCAATTTTCATTCATATCCTCTAGAAGAGCTAAGAAAAATGAAGATAATAGAGCAGCTCGCATCATTAGTCGAGCCATCCTGCAACTATCTATAGCATTAGGATCAAAATGTAGTACTGCAAGGCTACGCTCCTACGAGGTGGGGTCTTGCCTAAGGAGCATCCTAGGCAGTCTAAGGTAATTACAAGTAGTAATAAAGGCAGGGTCAGGACATGAAGAGAACTCATTGGTAAAGTGGATTAGTGTATCATACAAGTTCTTTGATGTGAAGATGAGGGCATCTTCATATGTAGTACAATGAGGATTATAGATTATAGGAAAATTTGAGCGGTTGTGGATACTAGAGTCAAAATACACTCCCATCCTTTGAGGTTAAGGCATAAAGGTTGGGTCATTCTACTCGAAGGGTTGAGTGTTGCAAAAGGTCATCCAAGTGTCCAGGTTGGAGTCATAGACCCTTCTTCTCCATGTAGGTTGATATTTGTAGCCAAGCACACGCCTTGATATTTCAAAAACCTTATTTTGCCAAATTTTGGCATCTTCAGTGCCCATAATGTGGGATTTTACTCTCTCCCCTCAAGCCATTTTTGTTCAAACCTGCTTCCGATGTTAATGACCTCCTCCACTACCTTGATGGGCGAAACCCTTCGCAAGGTGGTAGGGAACTGGAAGTTAAAGTCAAAAAGACGGCTCCACCTTTCTTGCCTCTCCCAGGTCACAAGGTTGGCATGGAAGCTTACTAGAGAATCATCCTCGTATGGTGGGATAGGTGCCTGGGGTGCCCTAACTCGCTTGGCATTTCGTTTTCTCCTTGTCTCCTCCACCATTTGTCTTCTTCTTTCCCTTAGTGCCGCCTTTCTTTCTGCAGAGGTGTCTGCGTGCTACTACTCTTCAGGCTGCAAGGAAGGAGGCGATGGGAGAAGCTCTTCTTCGTGTGGTCCCATTCCAAAGTTCACATCCATGTCTCTCTCCTAGCTTGGCTCCTCCTGCTCTTCTTCGATGAACTCGAGTACGTCCACTTCCTATGACGTAAGGCCTGCCAATAGAAGATAATGGTATTGCTCTTCCAACCTTGGGTCAACTCTGCTAGGTTGTGGCGGCATTTGCAGTCCTTCTTTCAATGCTCTATGAGTCATTCCCAGTTTGCTTTTCATTGTCTCTATGGACTCTCCCTTCTCTGCCTGGGTGACGTCCAATAGGATATCTAAAAAGGCACATTGTCGTGCCGCTACGCGCACACCATGTAAAAAAATCTAGAGTGTGGCTTTCTTATTGATTAAGAGAGCCAATGCCATTTAAGACATTAGTTTTAGTATCTATGGTTCAAAAATATTAGATTTTTAGCCAATTTTTAATATTTTAGATATTATCTCTTGTAAAAATCTATAAAACTCTAGACAATTAGTAGATTAGAATGACATGTAAAAGAAAGCATGCTTTCAGCCGATTTGAGAGGATTTTATGTAAAAAGAGAGATTGACAAAATCGCCGACGCACGATTGCTGTTTTCAAGCAATGAACAACCCTCGGAAGGGGGAGATGAAGGAGTGATCTGGTAGAATTCTGGCCATGTAGGCTGGTATTTTACCTCCCTTTTGGAGCCAATGGAAGAAGTAGATTAGCAATCTGAGTAGCATAGAGGAAGGTATTATTTTATACATATGTTTGACTATTAGAGTTATATCTTCTCATAGTGTTGAAAGAAACTAACAAGCTTCATCTCTATTAGTATTCTTCTACATTTCTGATTCTTTTTTGGAGTATTCTTCTACGTCTTCAATTTCTTTAGACCTCTTCTCTTCTCTCTTCTCTTCTCTCTACTCCTCTCCCTGAATCTACCTTTACCTTGCTCTCTCTTACCCTCATGGTGGACTCTCAACACCAAACGCACCGACACTGTGTTAGGGAAAGTTTATGCTATCATCAAAGGTGAATTTTGGAAGATATTTAGGTTTATTTGAGGCTAATACCTTCAACCATATTCAAAGAATTAGCTACAACATTGTTGGATTTTACTCTCTCCCCTCAAGCTTTTGTCCCTAACAGTCTACGTTGAATGTAATCATGCAAAGTTTATTCATGCTATGGCATCATTTATGAATGATGGGATGCATAGTTGTTTATGAAACATGACAACATATTGTACTTGATTTTTTAATTTGTGATTGCTCTTATAAACAAGAAAACAAGCTTGATTTGAGATAATACTCTTGTGATCTTTGCTAAGAACATGTAGTTGGAAGCTCTATTAACATCTTCAAGAACATGGCTTGAAACCTTCAACCCTTCTTTTATCTCTACCATCTCCGAAGTCTAAGCTCTTAAACCCCCATACATTCTTCTCTTCCCAAACTCCTGTGGTAACCTTCAACCCTACACACTGCCACATTGGTGAACTCGACATGAAGGTTGGTGTAAAAGGACTCCAAGATAGGAAATTCTTCAGGAGATACTCTACAACAATTGGTGCACATACTGCAGTAGACTCAGAAATAAAAAATCCAAATGTTACAACAACAGCAGCAAAGGTAGGAGGAAGAGAAGATTGATTCCATAGCTATCAAGGCCCTAGACAAAGTTGGACAGGAATTAAAACAATTTAATGGTCAGAATGTCTATGTTTTTATTTACTTGTATGTTCAAAAAATGCTCTTCTTTGTTGTACTGCAACATGCATGGAGTCGTTATTTTTCTAGACTAGCCAAGCATGGTCTGCAAGAAAGAATCCATGGTCTTTTTCAACAAGATGCAGATAGGGATACATTCAAAAAATCACTATGTGAAGACACTACAAGATATAGACCTTATACTGACGTTTAACGCGACGAAAATACAAACAACAAAATTTGCCTCCGTCGTCACAAAAAGCGTCGTTATTGATGATGCGATAGAAACGTCGCTATATGTGTCGCTATATGCGTCGCAAATGTGACGCATATAGCGACACTACCAGTAAATTTGCGATGCTCATAGCGAGGCCAATAGCGACGCGAGCAGTAAATTTACGACGCAAATAGCGACGGTAATAGGGGGAAAAAAAATTTGTGGCAAGGCAGCAAGCTGCCCTACCACATATAGCACTGTGTGCTGTATGAGAGCCATACAAAATAGTTTCTGCACTACTGCATACAAAGCATTTGCAAACAAAAAGAATGTATACTGAAATCATAAAACTGATACATGAAATAAATACATGATCGCATAAAATACGATTGGTACAATCATGAAAGGATATCACTAATACATAGAAAATGTCTACATAGATCATGCGACTAAAAACTAAAGGTGTGTGAGCTCCAAGGATCCAAGGGCGAGCTAGAAATCCTAGTCCCCCGAAAGCTCGTCCCGCCGCAAAGGAGCATCGAACGGATTCTGCAGAAAAAGAAACAACATATCAATCCACCATACAATAATACATTCAAATATCTCACGGTAACTACGGACAAGAAAGATGAGTGACTTACAGGGCCACCGCGTCTATACAATCAGTCGATCAATGCATTGAGACCATGCCTCTCTGTATATCGAGTCTCAAGGCCTTGTGGATCGCGATTTGTAATGGAGTGCTGCAAAGAAAACAAAATGCTAACTGTTAGAAACATGATTGTCAGTACAAAGAATATTTCAAAAAAGCAAATAAGCAAAACAAAAGAGAAACTTACAAAGTCCTCCAAATATGTCCTGTGGCCACCACTCCCAAGATGATGCACCACTCTGGCCTCGAGTCGTGCCCTCGCCGCCTCCCGCTGCTGACTCCAACGTCCTGGCGAATCTGTAGCCTTCTCCCTCAGTTGGCGCCAGGCGTCTACATCTAACCACTCGGGCTTTGCAGCCCCACTCTTGATTGCCTTGCATGCGTCGAATTGTCTATGTGATATGTATGCACGCATGCAATTCATCATCCAGCCCGTAGAGAATCTATCTACTGCGGCTGGCACCAGAAACTCCTCATGCAAGGATGCTACTATGTAGTCATTGCTCCCCTCCGGTATGTTCTTCCAATGATCCAGGACGTTGTGCCGAAAAACTTGTTGGCACAACTCCCTCATGCGAGCCATCACCCTCCTCCCCTCATCATTCATGATGATGGCTCCTGACCTACTATCAACTAGGTATCCATAACCCCTAGGAGTTTGCCTAAGATGGGTCCTCTCCCATCTCCGTCCACACTCCTGGGCATATCCAGGAGACCCTTGTACATCCGGTGTACCGACGGGGATACCCTCTCTCGGAGTGCCACTCAAAGGGGTGCCACCAAAAGGAGTGCCACCAAAAGGCATGCCACCTGCTGTGACGGCTGCACAAAAACCGGAGTAACTAGAGTAGATGTCCCCACAGGTGTGCCAAATCTTGGAGGTGACGCACCTCCAGCTGAACAACGAGACGAAGACACCACGTCCATGTCTCCACAGTAGCACCCCCCTGATGCCGATGCAGTCCCTTCCTCTGGCCCAAGTCATGAGCGTCGAGATCGTCTGCTCGAAGCTGAAGCATTTGATCGCGCTGAAGCAGATCTAGTAGAGCACCCTGACAAAGAACGAGACAGCTCCTGGTCTGCCATCTCTCTGAATCTCGCGAGCTGATCTGGAGACATGCATGCCATCATGTCCTAAAACTCCTCATCGCTCATCCCTCGACTCATCCTGAAAATGTCACCTGCACAGATAAAAAATGATGTTAGAATAATCAATTTAAACTATACAAAGCAGAGTAATATAAATCATTTTTTAAAAATCCCTCTTAAAATGCATATCTTATGTACCTTTATGGAAGATCTAAACAACGAATTGAGTAATACAATTATCCAAGAATGAAGTATTCTATGGTCCCATGTTAATCTCCTGACACAACTCTGCATACACTAGAAGGTCGATAGACATGTCACCATAAAAGAACGAGTCTGCCTCGTTCTCAAAAAAATTCTTGGACTTTTGAATTTCCATCATTGTTAGCCGATGCGGGCTCCAAACTTGCGGTGGCCTCCACCCCTTGTAATATCGACCCCTCTATTTGCATATTTTCTTCATTTATGCCTAGAACATCGCTTTGATCATATACTCTTGCACTTGAGGAGTTGAAGGTATAACATATCACCATCGAGGTTGTCGGGGGTTTGGATAGAAGATTACCTGTTCACAAACACATACAAAGCGAGTTCAAACCATTGTGACATAAACCATGTCGTATTACAATTAGCAAGCAAATGACTCTTTGCACCTGTTCACAATGGGCCGGCAACACAAAGGTGTCACGCAAATCCGTCCATTTTTTTTCGGAATCTATTTCGAGAAATCGAGATGGACCTCGTCAAACTGTTGCTCCAGCTCCTCCAAGTATCACTTTGAACCACTGCACATCGAATAGTATCATGGAGAAGCTACGGTAATCCACCGTAATAATACTTTACAAGTTCCCAAAATACTCCATCTCATCCACAACCGTGTTCGGATCCGTTGCTCGTCGCCGGCTCTCTTGCTCAAACCTTGCCATGACACCACAGTCCATTGTGGAGTGCATTTTGTCAATACGCTCTACGTGAAAATGCCGTCCGCACGACCATGCTGCACTATATATTTTGTACTGTACATTGAAACACTCAAATTAGATGTAGCAAGCAAATTTAGATACGACACATTCTAAACCCTCATTACCTTTGGACTACATCCCCTCAAGAACTCCCACTCCTCGATTGAGACCTCTATTCCTTCGCTGGATGCTGCGGTCAAGGCTCCATGCAACCATTGTGTTGACATAAACCACGGCATCTCCTCCATGCCTTCACGATATCGAATCGGTCGGTGACGCGTACTGCGTCGGAATTCAGCTTGCGCTTCCTCTCGATCTTGCCTTGCAATCTAGTACTTGGCGAGCCACATCTCCATGGAGGCATGGTGCAACATACAAAAGCAATTCACCTTCTCTTCCATTGAGGCATCCATTCTTTTTTCTACCCCATTTCCAACCACCACATCTCCTGTCAGCCTATCATTGTCCTTCAGCGTCCATAGCATTTTATTGTCTGGTTCCACCGTTGGTAGCCATTGTGAGATATGCACTAACACCTCTGACACGAACCAACCTTCTGCCATGTTACCTTCTGGACGAGCTCATTGTCGCACAAAGCCTTTCAGGGTTTTCATGAAGCGCTCCAGGAAGAACATCCATCACGTATGGACAGGTCCAGCAATCTCCACTTCGTCCACAAGATGCACAAGAAGGTGAACTTGTATCGTGAGCATGCTAGTGGGCATGTATTTCTCAAAGAGACTGACCGTCTCAACTGCTCCCCGCCTTGCGGATTCAATAGAGGACGTCTTAATCTCTTTCTGTGAGATCCATTGCACCAAAGTGGACATTTTGTAAATGGCCCCGCAAATTTCTGGAGTAAGGCATCTTGCGATCGCGATCGGTAGGACAAACTGCCACAAATGAGAAAGCATTATGAATAATGGCCACTTTTCAAATTGCAAAATGCCCACGCTAATTACAATCCATTTTACTCACAAACCTGACATATCTTATGCCAATCATGGGATTTTAGCCCCGACAATTGGTCATCTTTAGAAAATGCGGACCTGAGAGAACGCATCATACCCATTGGAGTGCGGATAAACTTGATTACTTGCTTCACAATGCGCTCCTCTTTGGTAGACAAAACCCAGGGAGCGTGAGGAAGCTGCACTTCCCCTTCAGCACTCGACTGCGGCCAAAGCGCCTCCATCTTACCTACCTCCTTTAAATCCATTCGTGACCCTATAGTGTCTCTCTTTCCTGTGATGTGGTCCCATAGCAAGCTGCCCACATTCTTGAAAATATGCATGGGATCCAACAAGTGGTTGACCTGTAAGTTGGTCCAATATGGCAACTCGTAGAAAACTGAGAACCGTCGCATTCCATTTGGATGTGATTCCGGGTTTACCATTTTCAGCTCATACCAGCTTGCAACGTTCATACGTGTTGGAGGTCGTCCAAGAAAACCTTCCCTGAGTTCATGATCCTTCAGCAAGAAAGCGGCGTGTCCTTGATATACCATCTTCTTCATGGTTCATGACCTTTGGGAGTCTAACTGTGGCCCACACAATGGACATGCATGATAACGTGAGGTAACCAGAGTTGTAAGGTGAGCCACGACCTAGTGAATACTTGATTGAATGAAATAAAATATAGATATTACCAGCGAGAACGGAGGTTTTCTCACTTGAGCACTCTCCCAATCCTGGAAAGTCCTGCATCGTCGACATGAGAATGGCTCGAATGTTGGCTGACAGCCGACCATCGCGCCTGCTCATATCTTGCACAGTGACCCCCTCCTCCCACAAAATCTTAAGCTCATCGACTAATGGACAAAGATACACGTCCATATTTTTTACTTTGTAGCGGCGCGGGACGAGCAAGCTAAGGATGAGATGTCCTTTCTTCGTAGAAAGCCATGGAGGGATGTTGTAGTTGACAAGCACTATAGGCCACACACTGTAAGAAGTCGAGCACAAACCAAATGGGTTCACACCATCCATGGCGAGACGGAGCCGAAGGTTCCTTGGCTCTCGCACAAAGCCTGGGAAGGTAGAGTCAATGTGGCTCCATGCGCGCGAATCCGCTGATATTCGTTGAATTCCATCCGTAGACCTATTCTGCACATGCCACGTTGTCAAGCTTGCCATGTTAGACGTGCGAAACATGTGGTTTATGCGGGGGATGAGTGGAAAGTGTCTGAGAACTTTTTGAGGGATGGTTTGCCCTTGCAAGTCCTGTCCATACTTGTGAGCACCACACTTTGGACATGTCTCCATAGTCTCGTATTCATCTCGAAACAATATGCAGTCGTTGATACATGCATGGATGTTATTGTAGTCCATGCCAAGCTTCCGTAAAACATGTCGTGCATCATCACGAGACTCAGGCATGGTATTTGTAGGTGGTAATATATGATATTTCAATAACCTGAAAAAAATCATAAAACACCTTGAAAAAGCACAAATATTTGCAATAATACTTTAAAAAAAAATAATCAATCAAGCCTATGTGTAAGGTACCTGAATAACTTAGTCACACTCGTATCGCTCCAACCGTATTTTGCTTGCACACTTAAGAGTACAAGCAATGTCTTCAACCGAGATACTCGGCACCCATCATATAATGGTATGGATGCTTCCTCTCTAAGCGGGTCAGATGTCTCAACATCCATGGGAATCAATGCATCGATCATTGCCTCCATCTCAGGCTCCAAGATTGTAGGTAGGTCGGGAAGGTTGTCTGTCTCCTCTGGCATTGACGGTATAGATGGGCCTTGTGAGTGGTGGATTGGCTCCTACAATCCATCCATCGCATGTCCACGAACTCTTCTAATTGGCCGCAAAGGGTGCACTCCTCCTTGGGTCGAGACATCACCCCCCTGGATAGAAAATTTGCCAACAAGACCCAATCTTATTGTGTATGGTTTTCAATTAGCTTGCGAGTACAATGCATGATTAATATTAACTTCAAATTACCATTTTCTGAAAATCCGCAATTGCCTGATCAATGATCTTAGATTGAAACTCGCCAAATCGTCGTACGTGTTCTATAGACAGTCGGCGTTTTCGTCTAATTGCCAACTTGCATTGAGAGCAAGGACATGGGACACGCTGATTAAGATACGTCTCGCAGTCTTGAACAATAAGACCTTCTTCATTTTCCATCTTATCTACATTAAAGCAAACGAGGCTTAAATGGATAGCTTTATGGAGATGTACGTCAAGTTGCAAGTTGACCATAAATCTTGCATTGTACATAGTAGTTGAGAGATTTTCCGATGTTATATCTCGACCTTGTATCATGCTCAAGGATTTGTTTGTCCCGGTAGATAATTATTCGTTATTGTAAAAAACTGCACTAGAGGGCTTTGAGTATAAGTAATCCATTTTGAGCATCATTGAGGATCTCTTAGTCTAATAACAAATCAGTCTCAACAAAAAGCATCTTAGAAATGTTGTTTTTTTGTCCTAGGATCACGTATTAAAATTAATGCCATCTATGAAATTTATCAACTATAGTAATAAAATTTATTTCAATCAATTCTACTCATAGTCATAAGACCTGAGAGAAAATATCCTATACTCAATTTAAGGGATTCTTCTTCTATTACAATACTTTTGGGTTCTCCCTCTCTTTCTCTTTCTCTCCCTCTCTCATTTCCTTCCCCTCCCTCTCCCTCTACCTCTCTTTCTCTCCCTCTCTATCTCTCTTTCTCTCTCATTTCCTAAACAAGCAAAAAATAAAGTGATTTAAACATTAAACAAGCAAAAGAGAGAAGGAGAGAGACAATGCACTCTCCCTCTCTTTCTCTTTCTCTCCCTCTCTCATTTCCTTCCCCTCCCTCTCCCTCTCCCTCTCTTTCTCTCCCTCTCTTTCTCTCTCATTTCCTCTCCTAAACAAGCAAAAAATAAAGTGATTTAAACATTAAACAAGCAAAAGAGAGAGGGAGAGAGAGTGTGCACTCTCCCTCCCTCTCCCTCTCTTTCTCTTTCTCTCCCTCTCTCATTTCCTCCCCCTCCCTCTTTCTCTTTCTCTTTCTCTTTCTCTTTCTCTTTCTCTTTCTCCCTCTCCCTCTCCCTCTCCCTCTCCCTCTCCCTCTCTTTCTCTCTTACTCTCTCGTTTCCTCTCCTAAACAAGCAAAAAATAAAGTGATTTAAACATTAAACAAGCAAAAGGGAGAGGGAGAGAGAGAATGCACTCTCCCTCTCTTTCTCTTTCTCTCCCTCTCTCTTCCTCTCCCTCTCTTTGTCTTTCATTTCCTCTCCTAAAAAAGCAAAAGAGAGTGATTTAAACCTTGAACAAGCAAAAGAAAGAGAGAGGGAGACTCACCGATGAGATATGGCAAGCGTGGGGCGGCTTCTCTTTGCGATGAAGGCTCCTCTTCTCCTTCGTGAACAACGGCGGCGGGTCTTCTTCCTCTCCTTCTCTCAAGACGGTCGCTCTCTCCCTCGCTCTCGCTCTCAAACTCTCAATGGAGCAAACAAGAAATGAAAACCGCGCTCGGTTTCGGCCGCGTTTTTTCCCTGTGGCCCATCGCTATTTGGGTCGCTATTTGCAACGCAGATAGCGACGCTATTAGCGACGCCAATAGCGATGGTGAATAGCGACGCCGCTATCCACCATCGCTAATCGGCGTCGCTACTAGCCCAAATCCTTGTAGTGAGAATTCTTCTCAAAAGACTTTGGCTTAATGATGAGAAAAAGTTTTACTGATTGGGTTAAGAAACCCAACAAATGTTTAGCTACAATAGCTTTATGCCATGAGTTTGGAAGTAAATTTGGGCAACTTGATATTGAAGACCAACAAATTATGGAAGGCCAAAAGATTGAATTATTCCTTAAGGCTGCAGATTCCATTCTGCAAGAGAAGCTTGCTCATCGCCTAGAAGATGATACCTCCAAATCAGGAGTCAAGACTACATGGACACATATTACTGATGAAGTTAACATGATTGCTTGAAGAGAGCGGATATCACTAAGATTGGGCTCTACTTCAACTTCAACAACTCCATTCATGGAGCTTGTTTCACCTTCTATAATCCCCTATTCCTTTGACTAACCAACTGACTCTTTCTTCTTTAGTTCCTTCTAAAAATGATGTCATGGATGAACTCATTGAAAGCATGCGCAACCTTCATTTGAATCTTATAGAAATTAGTTCCAAAGTGGAGAAGCTCGATGTCAAAGTTGAAGAATGAGGACGATCATCAACTGAAAGACCAATGAGAGAAGGCTTTAAGAGGCATTGTATTTAGTGTGACAACAAACAACATGACAAGAGGGAGTGTTTTGCCTTCCGTGAGGCTGAAGCACAGAAGCTCATCTTTTGGAAAGATGAAAAAATTATGTGCTTTGCACATTTGGTTGGCGTCAATCATTAAGAAGTCTTGATTGAAGAATAGTGAAGAACTGAAGATGAACCAAGGCCTTTCACTTTTGGCCCTCCAAAATGGATAACTAGAAGAACACATGAACAACCAAAGCTTACTGAAAATATAACCCTAGACCAAGAGATGAAAGATGTGCCACAAACAAAGAAGATCGAAGGAAAGAAGAAAGGCAAGCAACTAGGCTACAAATTGCAATCTGACATAAAATCTACAACTAATCTCAAACGAGTCCTAGAAGAATGAATTTTGCGAAGCAAAATTGAATTCGCCTTAGGCAAAATTCTTGTAATTGCCAAACGTGAATTCCATGATGTAATTATTAATGTAATTTTAAAAAAAGACAATATGTTGGTAATGAAGCTAAAGAAACAGTGCATGCTTTTTTGCAAGTTCTTTGAGTTTTTGTGTAGGATGATGTAGAAACAAAAAGGAAATTGTGGGGAGTTGTAACAGCATTCAAGTGTGATCATGAATACTTTATAGGTGCTTCCATAGTGGTAGAAAGTAATTGTCTTCCACTCTTGGGAATGATTGCCAACTGCTCTACACCGGACACTGCTATGCGAAGATGGATTGCATATATTAAATCTCTTAACCCCGAATTAAAGCATATTGCAGGAAAGGTAAATCTCGCTGACATGGTATCATGTGCAAGATATGACAATGAAGAAGAGATGATGGAAGATGATGAAGCTGAAGAATCTATACTTGCTGAATTTCATTCCATGGCTGCAGAAAGTACCTTTTCAGTTGCTACATATACAAACCTAAAGCTAAATCTTGCAGGTGAAGCTGATCTTTTTAATGGGATAGCATTAAGTACAATAAGAATAGAAAAAGGTACTACTGTAGATCAGCATAAAGCAACAAAGATTAAAGATTTATCTATGGAAGAAGGCTGGTAAACTAGAAGCCAACATGCTCTTGGAGATAGGTGAAGCTTCGAGATGGGTTACAATTTACTTATCCGTTGTTATACATTATAGATGGGTTATTGATCTTGTAACCATGCCTACAAGAATATGGAATATGGGATATTTAGTTCTTGCAAGAGAGGATCTAACAAATCAAGTTAAAGGCAAAGCCTTAACAACCAAGACCACTCAAGCTGTTTTTCATTTTTTGCTTGAAGAAGTGTTTTATAGATATGGTTGTGTGGATAAAGTAACTGTAGATAGAGGAGAGTTGGATGTTGATGAGGCGCACAACTTCTTTGCTCAATTGGGTATTAAGTTCACTTTAATATCGTCCTACAATCCTGAAGGCAATGGAAAAAGTGAGAGAGGGCACGAGCCTATTCCCAAAGCTCTAGCATTATGGGCTAATCGGACTACTCACAATACAATGAATGGCCATATGCCAGCTTAACTTATGCATGGACAACAACCAATTATGCCAATTGAAGAATCTATTCTCACATGGAGTCTTCTACCTTGGGAGAAAGGCATTAATAGAGAAGAGTTGCTGACTTTGTGCATATGACAACTAGAAAGAAGGCCTAAAGTTGTTCAAGTAGCTATTGAGAAGCTAACGATAGCAAGCCTAAAGAACAAAAGAAGATTTGATAAGCGACATTGACTTCGGCCACGGGAAATTCAAGAAAATGTCTAGGTGCTTGTCTATGATAGAAACCTAGATAATCAATTCAGTGATTGTAGAAATATGGTAAAGCATTGGTTTAGCTTGTATGTGGTAAAGGTCATTCATGACAATGCCACATATTCATTGGCTGAATTGGATGGAACAAGCATGAAGATACCCATAGCTAAAAAAAGAATCAAGCTCTTCAAACGAAGAGAAAGTTCAACATATAAGTTAGAAGACTTGGATATCATTCAAGAGCATGAAGACATAGAGGAAGAAGAAGAGGCAGAAGATGAAGACATTGACATGACACAATATACTTCTTTTAACACTGCAAATTTGTAAGACTTTGACACATGCCAAAGGATGTGCAGGTTAGGAGGGGGTGGATGTCATGGCAGTACCTGCACACCATGTAAAACAATCTAGAGTGTGATTTTTTTATTGATTTAGAGAGCCAATGCCATTTTAGACATTACTTTTAGTGTCCATGGTTCAAAAATATTAGATTTTTAGACAAGTTTTAATCAAATTTTGATATTTTAGATATTATCTCTTGTAAAAATCCATAAAACTATAGATAACTTCTACATTAGAATGACATGTAAGAGAAAGCATGTAGCTTTAAAACAATTTGAGAGGATTTTATATAAAAAGAGAGATTGATAAAATCACACGATGTGCGATCACTGTTTTCAAGCAATGGAAAACACTCCGAAGGGGGAGATGGAGTGATATGGTAGAATTATGACCATGTGTGTTGGTATTTTACCCCCCCTTTGGAGCCAATGAAAGCAACAGATTGGAAATCTGAGTAGCATAGAGGAAGGTATTATTTTATACATGTTTTTTTTTAAAAGAGTCATATCTTCTCATAATGCTGAAAGAAATTAACAAGCTTCATCTCTGTTAGTATTTCTACATTTTCTAATTCTTTTTTGGAGTATTCTTCTACGTTTTAAATTTCTTCAAACCCCTTCTCTTTCGTCTACTCCTCTCCCTGAATCTACCTTTACCCTGCTGTCTCTTACCCTCATGGTGGACTCTCGACATCAAACACACCGACACCGTATTAGGGGAAGTTAATGCTATCATCAAAGATGGGTTTCAAAAGATATTAAGGTTGATTTGGGGCTGATATCTTCAGCCATATTTATAGAATTAGCTACAACATTGTTCTTTTAATTCACTTCTTACTCTAGAGAAGACATCTTGTCAAAATATGCAACTATTATGTGCCCCTATGACAGGGCAACGTTTGTAGATCATTCATTGATGCTTTGAGTTGAATTAAGAGGAGTTTTTTCTCTTATTTCTTGGTTGTGGTAACTTATCCTTATCAGGAACTCAATTTGAAGCTCTCTTTTCCCTACAATCCTTGTAATTGACTCATAAGATTTTTCTCTTATTTCTTGGCTGTGGTAACTTATCCTTATCAAGAACTCAATTTGAAGCTCTCTTGAAGCAAGTCTCTTTGCCTTACAAGCCTTGATTGACTCATAAGCTTTTGTCCCTAACAGTCTACATTGAATGTAATCATGCAAAGTTTATTTGTGCTATGGCATCTTGTATGAATAATGGGATATAGAGTTGTTTATGAAACATGATAGCATATTGTACTTGATTTTATAATTTGTGATTGCTCTTACAAACAAGAAAACAAGCTTAATTTGAGATAATACTCTTGTGATCTTTGCTAAGAACATGCAATTGGAAGCTCTATGAACATCTTCAAGAACTTGGCTTGAAACCTTCAACCCTTCTCTTATTTCTACCATCTCCGGAGTCTAAGCTCTTGAACCCCCATACATTCTTCTCTTGTGAAACCCCTGTGGTGACCTTCAACCCTATGTGCTACAACAATGTTGCTAGGTTTAGGAGCTTACTTGGGTGGCTTCCCCTCTACTTTCAGCAATTATGTTTTCTTTTTCAACTTTAGCGAGACGGCGTGCCAAGGCTTTGACTCTGTTTTCATTCTGGTTAGCCCATTCTTCTACCCTTCTGTTTATATCTTTGAGGCTTTTCCTCTGTCTTTGAGCTGGCACTGTCAGCCTTCATTCTTGATCTTTCATTTCTATCCTTAGCTTTTGATGCTTTTCTTGTGTTGAGGTAGCCTCTTGGGTTAGTTTCTCTACCTCTCTTTCGTACCTGTGAGCTCTTTCCTCCCTTAACTCCTCCAGTTCTTCTATGGCTTTAGTGATTTTCTCCATTTCAGCTTGCAGATATTCGTAAAGCCCAAATCTCCTCATTGTGCCATCGTAGATGTTGCATGGTCTCAGTTTCTTCCTTGAAGTGCACCTACCATTCCTCTTCTGTCTCTTCCTTAGCTTGTAATAGCTGCTCCTTGAACTCATTGGCTTCCCTTTGGGCCATAGCTATTTGGCATGTTCTCTCCACTTGGGATGCAGCCATGGCCTCTTTTTTGGCTTCTAGCTGTGCTAGTGCAAATTTCTTCTCCTCCTTGCCTTTCTCCAATTGAGAGAGAAGCTCCTTGATGTACTTGTCATATTCTTTGGGTGGCTTCTTTGTTGTGGGGAGATGGAGGTTGTGGAGCCTGCCACCTTTTGCATCTTTGGGTCTTGCCTCTTCGACTCGACGTCTATTGCAACTAATATTTTGGTTCCTACCAGGGGGGGTTCCTTCTCCTTCTCCTTGGCTTATTTCTTTATTCATGAAGTATGGACCCCAAGCCATTAAGTTGTTGGTGTCCACCTGGCTCGTAGAGCTGGGTGTGGACATGGCGGTGGTGGTGGGGAGCATCACGAGAGTGGGAATGGGGGTGATTGGGGCCTTGCCCTTGCCTTCTTGCACTATAGGTGGCACAAACTCCTGGCACATGGGCGCTTGAGCTTGGCCCTTCATCTCTAATCAGGCTCATGGGATTCGGCTCGTCCTGCCTGGACTACTGCTCAATGGACCTACCCATGGCGAAGGCCATGTATTCCTTGTCTTTTTTTCTCAACTCCTCCTCCTCCTCCTCTTACTTCTTTCTCGTTCTTTCCTCATCGACTTTTTTGGACTCATGCTTTTGTAGTGCAATTTTCTTCTTCATCTTCTTAGCCTTTCCTGACTAGTCTACTCTTCTTGTTCCATGTCTTCTTCTTCCTCACTCAGTGTCCTTTCACTAGACTGCGCCTCGTGTTCTTGGTGAGATGGTGACCTACTTGTTGTCTCATCCACTTCTTCTCTTGCTTCTTCCTGCCCTTGACCCAATGCTTCCTTGATGATAGCAGTAAGGATCCCACCAAATCTAATGGTTGAGGCCTTTGAAGATGAAGCTTTTATTTTAGCCTTGGTGGCAGGGGATTACCCCCCCCCCCCCCAAGCTATCCTCCCATTGCCAAATCTCTTATCAAAGTCTCAATGGTCTTCCTCACAAAACTATTGAGGTTCACCTCATCTAGTGACCTTGCTGTGATGCTCTCTAGGGGGACATTAATGTGGCTCATGATGGTGTTGTACCTCTAACTAGAAAACAAGGCATGCACCATCTTCACTTGGAATTGGACTTAAGGATCCAGAATATCTACCAAAGTGATGCCATCATTGTTGTGGACCTTTACTTTGTCCATTCATAGCAAGGTATATACATCTCTGTGTTTGGCTTCCTCTCTACTTTGTTCAGCAAGCCCAATGCCTTTTCCAACAACTCCGAGGTCAATTCAATTTGCACCCAACTAGTTTCCTCTCCCTCATGCACAGTTAAGGTTCCACGGTTCCTGTGGAAAGTCCTCAAAAACTCTACATAGTGGAAGTAGTCCATCCCTTGGCCTACTGCTTCCATGTATTTCTACATAGTGGAAGTAGTCCACCCCTTGGCCTACTGCTTCCATGTATTTCTACAGATTGCATTGCTCAATGATCTGCCTCACAGCCCGTTCTTCAATGGCCACGTCTTCTAGGTTGTTGAAGGCTCGTGTTTCCACTGAAAGACCGTACTTTGCATGTGTTCTTCCTTCAAAAAAGGCAATTTACTAGCCTTTTCTTGGCCTACCATGGTGGGTGTCTATCATAAAATCATATTCTCCTTTAGTGTTATTCAGAATAATCACAAACAAAAGGGATCAATTACATATTTGTTATACTAAATTTCTCAAATGTAGAAATCGACTTTTCTTCCAATTAGTCTATTGATTTCAAATTTTATTAATCTTTTATGCACTCACAAGTTGTTCCATCTTGCCAACATGTGCCTTTCCTTTATTGTTTTACTTGTATGTTTGGTTTGATTTACCTTGCCCTTACTTTTGCTTACCCTTACCCCCTTCCCCTTGAAATTGAGAGAAATCCTTCTTGGGATTGAAGGTAGGAGTGTAAAGGATGTGCTACGCATGGGTATAGTGCATTACGTCTACATGACCCAAGCATACAAGTTTGGATTATCTTCCATGTGTGCATATCAGTCCATGTAGAAAGTTGGATGGCAAGCTGGGTGATGTAAGTAAAGACATCAAGCAAGAAGTCACTAGAGTCCATGTGACTAGCAATGTGGACACATATCTTGCTTCTTTTTCAACTTGACATGCTTCACATACTTTTCTTGTCCTATCAACTCTAAACTCAAGTAAGACTTCCACAATCTCTTTTGATGGCATGTCTTTTAGACCTTGCACATTTGCATGAACAACTCTCTTATCTCAAATTTCAATATTAGCCACAACACATGAACCTTATGCAAACATAGCCGCATCCATTTCAAGCAGATTTCCATTAAGATTAAACAGTTTGCCAATATGTCTCCCTTTTGAAATAAACTTTCAATCATTTTTAGATCTTCTACATAACAACCATCACATGTGAACTAAACCTGCAATCCATGTTCTACCATTTTACCAATAGAAAATCAAAAAGTAAATGAGAGAGGGAGAGGATAGAGAAAAAACATTAAACATAATAGGGAAAGAGAGAAAGAGAGGGAGAGCGAGAGGGAGGGAGAGGAAATGAGAGAGGGAGAGGAGAGAGAGGAAATGAGAGAGGGAGAGGAGAGGGAGAGGGAGAGGGAGGGAGAGGAAACATAGCGAGAGGAAAGAGAGGGAAACCTTAAACATAATAGGGAAAGAGAGAGGGAGAGGAAGAGAGAAAAAACATTAAACATAATAGGGAAAGAGAGAAAGAGAGGGAGAGGGTGAGGGATGGAGAGGAAATGAGAGGGGGAGAGGAAGAGAGAAAAGGAAAGAAGGAACGAGAGAGAGAGAGAGGGAAAAAACATTAAACATAATAGGGAAAGAGAGAAAGAGAGGGAGAGAGTGAGGGAGGGAGAGGAAATGAGAGAGGGAGTGGAAGAGAGAAAAGAAAAGAAAGATTGAGAGAGGGAGGGGGAGAAAATATTAAACATGATAGGGAAAGAGAGAAAGAGAGAGAGAGGGAGAGAAAATGAGAGAGGGAGAGGAAGAGAGAAAAGGAAATGAGAGAGGGAGAGGAGAGAGAAAAAAATTGGGGAGAGGAAATGAGAGAGGGAGAGGAAGAGAGAAAAGGAAATGAGAGAGGGAGAGGAGAGATAAAAAAATTTGGGGAGAGGAAATGAGAGAGGGAGAGGAGAGAGAAAAAACATTAAACATAATACGGAAAGAGAGAAAGAGAGGGTGAGGGTGAGGGAGGGAGAGGAAGAGAGAAAAGGAAAGAAGGAACGAGAGAGAGAGGAAAAAAACATTAAATATAATAGGGAAAGAGAGAAAGAGATGGAGAGGGAGAGGGAAGGAGAGAGAGAAGGAGGGAGAGGTTATTTGTTTCTTGTTTGTTGTAGTAGTAGTAGTAGTAGTTTTTTTTCTTTTCTTGTTTATTGTTGTTTAGTTTTCTTGTTTTTTGTTGTTGTTGTTGTAGTAGTAGTACCTGTATCCCGAGCGGACCGCAAGCTCACTACATCCGGATCTCTACAGCATCCCCCTAACCGTGAAGCACTCGCTTTGTCTGGCCCAAGTCTGGAGCGTCGACCTTGTCTGCTCGAAACTGAAGCATCTGATCACGTCGAAGTAGATGTAATAGAACGACCTGACGATGTCCGAGACAGCCATGTCTCCGAATCTCGCCATCTAATCTGGAGATATGTGCGTGAAGATATCCGGCAACTCCTCATCGCTCATCCCTCGACTCATCCTGATGATCTAAGTATCCGGTCACCTGCACAGATAAAAAATGATGTTAGCATAATCAATTTAAATCATACAAAGCATGGTAATGTAAATCTTTAAAAAAATATCTTACTTAAAATGCATATCTTATCCTTATAAGTTATTAGTCAATGAATTGAGTAAGTGGATGCTCCAAGTATGAAGTATCCTATATATACTATGAGAAAAAAATTAGATAGCATCAACTCTTATTTAGTTTTCTTTGAAAGTGGTCAACATTCATTGTGTAAGCATGAATTGTGCATGTGTCCTTACTCGTAATGCAAATTTAATCATTTTTTATCCCTTGATACAATACGTCATAGTAAACCCTCTAAAATGCAATATCATTGTGAAAAATTATCAATTTGATTGCTAGTTTTCCAAAATCTAGAGCATTATTAAACGTTGCAACCTTTTGTCTGCCCTGGAACACCTGCCAATATCAAAATGTCCTTGTTCACAAACACACAGAATAGACAAAATAGGGAGGGAGGTGTTTTTTGTAAGCTTGATGGATTGGCTAGCGCTAGAGGTTAGATGGAAAACTCATAAGTGTTATTAGAGTTGGAGAAGAATTCCACCACCGTGCTCAGAAATGTATTTAGTCTTTGTATGTGAGTGGAATTGGCATTCTTAGGGGAAGTTGTAGCAAGCTTGGAGGGGCCAGGGTGGCAATTAGATTGGGAGAAGAATTCATAGCCTAAAAAGGATAATAATTTGCATATAGCATGCTCAAGACATGCCCTCTCTTTTGTATGGGATCAAGGAACATGATTCCTAGCTTATGTATTTACGGGGTTCTTTCTCAATCCTTTGTCTATGACTTTGTGCATATTTGGATCTTTGAAAGAAATGGCATGGTTTGTTATGTAAAATGCAATATTGTTTCTATAAAATGGTCTTCAAATATTCAAAGCCTACAACATCATCTATGAAACAGAGCGAGAGCGTGAGGGGAGGGAGGGAGGCATAATCACTTGATTTCTCCCTCATTGCAGGGCAAGAAGATTCCTATGGCAAGAGAAGTTGAACACTCGTTTTAAAATATCCAAGAGTGTTCAAATAACTGGACATGTTGGTCCCTCACGAGGTATCTATAGCAAAATATAATGGGCAGATGAAAGAGCCCTTAAGCTATGGTACAATTACTTGGGCCTTAAAACAAAGATCATCATTACTTCTGCTCTAGACTTGGATGACAGTGCCAGTGGACTCAAGTGTTTTATGGATCAAGACTCAATCTATGAATGGAAAAACATCACATCCACATCTAGGTTGTATCCCACCCTTCAAGTTCAAAAAGGGCATGGGGTTTGGAATTAGTAGCTTTTTTAAAGGCATGCCAAAACCATTGAATAGTTTAATGAAAGGTCCTCCCTTTTTCTATTTTGAAAATGTTGAGAACATTCCCAATTCAGAGTGGGAGACCATCAAACAACATTTTAATGGCATAGATCCAGAGTTCACAAACTCTAGATATTTTTCAGCATGCTTTAGGCCTCGTGATTATGTTCATAACCTTACAGTAGAGGTGCTTTTGGAAATAAAGAAGTATTGGCCCCCATGGGATCCAAGAGAGAAGCTGAATTGCATAAACACACAACGTGCCCCTAGCACTCTATGTGGACTGATCAAAAAAATATTTATTCCCACAAAGAAAGTGAGATACCTTCATATCTTCAACAAGAGATTGTCCTTGCATGCAAAAGATGGAACTTGGTCTAGGTTAGCCCATGCCAAGTTGCCCCACTTAAACCCCATGAGATTGAGTTGGTGCTTGGATATGATCGTGACCACACTAGAGGCTGCTCTAGCCTTTCAGATCGGTATGATGCATTGGGCAACTCATTTCAGGTCAATACTATTGCGTACCATCATTCACCACTGAAAGAATTATATCCGTAAGGTTTAAGAGTTCTGTCCTTATTCTCGGGCCTTGGTGGGGCAGAAGTGGCATTACACAAATTGGGTATAATTTTGAAGGTTGTTATTGTGGAGATCAATTATAAATGTAAAAACATAATAGCCACTTCGTGGAACAAAACTGGCCAAACAGGCCGATTTCAAATGGAGGATGATGTTAGAGATCTTACTGATGATAAGTTGGCTAAGATTGTGGATGTAGTGGGAAAGATTGACCTCA
Organism: Lygodium microphyllum; assembly: GCF_053477565.2. NCBI lineage: Eukaryota > Viridiplantae > Streptophyta > Polypodiopsida > Schizaeales > Lygodiaceae > Lygodium > Lygodium microphyllum. The sequence continues at coordinate 85,520,174 of NC_141145.1, forward strand.
TAAATGGGGGAATCCCTATCTCTCAAGAACCAATAGAGTAAGTAGGGTAGGCTTGGGTGGCAAAGAATCCTGTCTTTTCTTTGAATTTCCTAGGATTCATAATAGTTTAAAACATATCATGCAAGTAAGAGGTTGCATTTGAATAGTTTAAAACGTATCATGCAAGCAAGAGGTTACTTTTGAGTTGTTCATAACTGCACCAACATGCAAAAAAGAAAAGGAGGTGTAATCTGTATGAGATCCGAATCAGTTTTGGTCCTTGGTAGCCCTGTAGGCAACCTTCTTGAATACTAATAGTTGCTTGCCTTTGACAAACAGCCTATTTTTTGTACATGTCCTTTGTTATTGTTGTTAAATTTACGGGACCCAAACTGTCAAATCAACCTTCTTAATTGTAGATTCAAATCAGAAAACAGCAAGTATAGTTGTTCTTAATTATGGTACAACTATCATAAATGCAGGTACATCATTAATTACAGCAAGTACATCAGGTACTGCTACTGTAACAGAATTTACAGTAGCAAAGAATGAAGAAAAAACCATGGAAAGACGGTGCGTAGCTAAAAGATAGCATGCTCAATGCTTTGTTTTAGTTTGTTCTCATTTTATGGAAGAATATTATGCAAATGATTGGCTGAAAATTGGCCAATACTTGAGCACTATGACAAAGAAGAAAGATTGGACTGATGAAGAGTTCAAGAGAATCAGGAGAAAGGCTTATGGCTTCTTTCTCAAAGACAACTACCTTTGGAGGCATGCGAAAAAGAAAGGAGAAGTGCCTGTTCGTGTCTTAGGAGACAAGAAGACTCAAAGACATGTCATGCAAGATTTTCATGAAAGCCTATTGGCTGGCCATAGAGGCATATGGGGCACTTTTGCCAAAATAAAAGGGAAATTTTGGTGACAAAACATGTATAAAGACATTGAGCATTTTGTTGAGTCTTGTCATGTTTGTCAAATATACTCTATGGTTAAGCATAGAGATGGGCTTCAGCCTACCTTTCCTTTATCCATTCATTACAGATGGGTTATTGATTTAGTAACCATGCCTACAGGAATTTGGAACATGAGATATCTAGTGCTTGCTAGAGAAGATCTCACAAATCAGGTGGAAGTGTTTTGCAGGTATGGCTATGTTTCCAAAGTAACTGCTAATAGAGGAGAATTGGATGCTGATGAGGCTCGCCATTTCTTTGCTCAATTGGGAATCAAGTTATCTCTTACATCAACCTACAATCCTGAAGGCAATGGTAAGAGTGAAAGATGTCATCAACTGATTCTCAAAGCTTTGGAAAAGTCTTGTAGAGGGAAGATGAGAGAATGGCCTAAAATGCTTCCATTCGCATTATGGGCTGATAAAACTACCCATAGTGCAGTGACAGGTTATATGCCCGTTGAACTAATGTATGGGCAGTCACCTATTATGACTATTGAGAATTCTATTATCACATGGAGTATCTTGCCTTGGGATGAAGGCATAAATAGAGAAGAGTTGCTGATTTTGCGCATTACGCAGCTTGAAAGAAGGCCGTAGGATGTCAAGACAGCCATTGGAAGGGTGAAGGCAATGAGGTTGAAGAATAAGAAGAGGTTTGACAAGTGTCATCGACTCCATCCAAGAGCTATCCAAGAGAATGATTGGGTACTTCTCTATGACAGTAGCCTAGACAATCAGTATAGTGCACATAGGAAGCTAGCCAAGTGATGGTTTGGACCATATGTGGTGAAGGTAGTACATGATAATGCTACTTACACTTTGGCTGAAATGGATGGGACCATGATCAAGATACCAATAGCCGGCAAACGTATGAAGCTCTTCAAACAAAGAGAATCTTCTACTTATGAGCTTGATGACTTGGATGTGAGCCATCTACTTGAAGACAATGAAGAAGAAGAAGATTTAGAGGATGAAGATGAAGATATGTCAGAAGAAGAGCCTCCTTAACCTACAAATTCATGAAGTGGCACATGCCGGAGGATGTGCAGGTTAGGAGGCGGTGAATGTCAAAGGGTTTTCTATTCATGGCATAAAACATGGAGTTCTTATGTTTGCAGAAGAACTTCATTAGGATCCACATAAGAAACTTTCATACATAATTCAGTCATTATTCCCTTACATTTGTCTTAGATGTCATTTAATCTCATAAGTTCCTTTGTAACTTAACATGCAATTTTCAGTTTGTATTAAGAAAAATGGCAATGATAGTGTATATGAGGACCTTCAACTTGATCAACAGGTGATAATTGATAGTTTACAGTTGATTTCACATTGGTTTATGAAGTTCATTAGCCTGGAAGATCCAAATTTTTTCAAGAGCACTCCAAAGTTGACTAGGTCCACAAGTGACATGGAGTAATAGTTGCAAAGGACTTATATGACTTATATATGATCTTTATGAACTCTTTTCTGTGTGGAAGAAGGAGAGGAGTCCAACACGCGTTTTGCGGGGCATTTTTTGGCCTGCAGACCTGTGGAAGCTGGAGGGAGAGTTGAAGACTATGGTGAATGCTTCAAAGCATGCGAACACAAAGCAAACTGAAGATCAAGAGAAGATACAAACAAAGAAGGTAAGAGTCCTTTTGCTCTATCCATTTAGTAACATGGAAATGAGTTGTATGACAATCCATGAAAGGGAAAAACAGAGATAAGGTATTCATCCTGCTCTTATGAGCTTCTTCTTCCTTTCTCTTACCATATTCGTGTACCATTGAAGCCCTTCTTGTGCCCAAGTACTTGAGTGACTTTGGGGGCAAGTCAAGAGGTGATTTTTGCCAATATATGGGCTGAATAGGCTCTCCCAAAACTGTCATAAACAGGGCAGCCATTAAAACTCATTCATTTGAAGGGGTTTCTTAAAATCTAATCACTTCCTTGTGTAGAAAATGCTCTTGAAACAATAGGGCATTGGTTGAGATTGTAATGAGAGACTTTCCCATGAGTTTGTATACATTTTTGAGTCAAGATTGAGGGCTGGAAATTACTATTTTAATGCAGGGCTGAAGTACATTTGTGGTTCCATTGATACATTTTTATCATCCTTTGGACTCTATGTTAGTTGTAATGAGTTCTATCTCTCTATACCTTGTATCTTGAAGTCTCAATACATGTATCTTCATGAAATGGAGGGCATTAGAGCTTGAATTTGTTGTAGGAAATGGAACAAAATGTGATATAGATCTATGCATAAACCTCATGGTTATTGATGTAATCGGATCCAAGTATATTATGGTAAACTTGTATGACACAGCTATGTAAGATATTGGTTACTCTCTATCTCATCTACTCTCTCCATAACCCGAGAATCCATCAAACCCCAATCTTTTTCCTCTCCCCTTTAAATCTCTCACTCCTCTTCTACTCTAAACCCCGATGGTAGACCTTAGACCCCCAACGCGTCGACAACATGGGATTCTTGGTGCACTGGCAACCGTTTGTCCAATTAGTAACTCATTTGAAGTTTAAAAAACATTCACAACCTATGCTGTTGAAACCCTCTGAAGTTGGTATTGTTAAGATAATGACACTATGAAAATCTTAGAAGAATAAAATTTGATACCTTGACATTTGAATATCTTCACCTTTGTACTGGAATGAAAGCTGAATTTAGAAATGTTGAAAGGAAGGAAGTAGAAGAAATGTTGGCAAGAGAGTTCTCCAGAGATTGAGCCCTTTTGATTCTATTCTATTGAGCACATATAAACTAGGTGTAGCTAAATCCCTGATAAATGACATGATCAAGGGGCAAGCACTGGAACAAGTCCAGAGGTACATGAGAAGAGAGAAGGCAAACATCAAAGTTGAGAAAAAGCTAGCAGTAACTAAAGCCTCCTTTTATGCCCTTGTGGTACTCTTTACAAAAGTACCCATGGCAACTCAAGGTCCCCTTAGCGAGATTTGTCCTAGAAATATTTATAATAAGAAAGTGAATGTAGTCTTGCTTCCCATCTTTAAGGGAAAGTACAATGAATGTTAATGGTATTTTGAGAAGATTGCAAAAGCAGAAGTGTTGAATACTATTTTTTAGTGGATATTATCTTTTTGGAGTTTAAGTAGTGCATTATTTTTGGGTACTTGGATTATATTTGTACTTTGTAGACATCATCAGATAATCATGGATGTATTATTTTGTGAGAGTTGGTATCACTCCCCTGCATATTTTATTCACCACCTGCAATTAGAATTGTCACACCCACAAGTATTGTGTGGATTGTGCATATGTATTTGTGATTACAATATCTTAGGCTTAGCCTAATTAGGCTAAGGTTGAAGTGTGCTATGATGATTAACGAGCCTAGAGTCCATTACATATCGGTAGGATGCTCAAAAAGAGGGCGTAAACACTAAACAAAAAATTCAAAAGGGGTGCAAATCCCAACTCTAACCCTAATTCTTGGTCTATATAAGGGTGGGAGTTCTTAGTTGTATTAAACCCTTTTGGCACATCCATGCTACAGAAGCTCTATCAGTGTGACTAGTCAAGCTTTTGTATTCAATCTTTCTAGTCTATCATCTTGCTTTCATTTCGTTGAGAGTAACTCAGAGGGAGAGAGTAAGAGATATATTGAGTAAAGGACTGAGGGAATGTGAATCTCTTGGTCATTATCTTGCTCTTCTTGTATTCTCTACTAGCTCTTCGACTCATTGGTGTCCTTGGTAGTAGATATGAAGGAGTGTTGCAATTGGATCATGTTGATCGTGGTTGTGGAACCATCTTCAAGTCTTCCAGTCATCAAATGCAAGAAGTTAGATGAGTTTACTATAACTGTAAATAGTCTTGCATTTTTACTTTCTTGGGTTGGAACAGAGGATGCTTGGTTAGTTAGAGTGCAGTGTTGAGAGAAGGTGAAAGATTGTCGTGCTGAAGTGAGTTGTAGCTTTTGAAACAATATAAGTCCCTAATCTTCAACAATGAAGACCCTAATCAACAATACTAGAACAATGAAAACCCTAATAGTCATGTAGTCGAGTTCATGGTAGAAAAATAATAGAACCCTTGAGCATTGGTTGGCAATATTTTTAGTCACTTTCAAAGGCGTGGCATTTCAGTGGTATGAGAGATTGGCAGGAGGAACTTTCGGCACATGGGATAACCTAAAGTTAGCCTCCCTCACTAAATTCAAGCGTGAAAGTTTTGAATAGCGGATGCCACAGGAGTTTATGAACTTAAGTCCAGTTCTCTAGTAAATGGGTGGAAGCATATGTCTGGAGAATGCAATCCATACTAAAAAGATGGACCAACCATCATTTGGATGAAGATATAGAGAGAAGGGATTTTTTCATAAAGGCCTACAACTAGAGAAGCTCATAAGTATGACCTGAGGAAGAGGATTCTTACCTCCTCCCATGATAGGAATTTTATATCCATCAAATGGAGTCCCACAGCTATCCCTACTGTCATATGAAAATAGTGCCGTAGTATGGTGCACCAAAGCCACAGTGACCGTAGACAACAATACTTGAAATTATGCTTCAACCACAACAACAATGGCCTTAAATAGTTCATCAAATGGTGGCGACTCAACAATAACAGTGAAACCCTGCCAACTGCAACCAACAACCATTGTCTCAACATAATCAAAAGTGGAGTGTTACAAATGTAGAGAAAAGGAACATATCTCACCAAATTATCCAAACCCTTAAAGATCCATGAAATATAAACCCTTATGCACTCAATGCAAAGGAGAAGGCCACACTACAAAAAACTATCCCACTTTGGCTCTCTTGTGAAAGCCAACACCAATGATAACCAACAAAAGACTCAAGAACCTACCTTCAACTTAGTGAATTTGAAAGTTGTCGTGAAACAACGCGTTCCAAGAAAAGAGAACCTATAGTTCCTAAAGCATCAGACAAGGAGGGCACTTCCTTGAAAGAGTCGCATCTATACCTAGAAGCAATCCATGGGACCTTTATCCAGAAAGTGGAAGGTGAAGAGCAATTAACTTTTGTAGATACAGATGGTACATAACATTATCTAAAGGTGGGTATTAGTCTTCTAGAAGAGGAGATGTCAGTCTTGCGTGACCTATTGAAGGAGAACTAAGTCTGTTTTCATGGTTGTATAAAGATCTGAAGAAGGGGATTGATCTCACGGTGTATCAACATCACATTGACCTCAAGCCTGATGCCAAACCTATGATGCAATTATAGATGTGTATGAATCCAAATTACTCCACCCTAGTGAAACCCAATTATTGAAACTCCTTGAAGGTGAGTCTATATATGCAATAGGGCCAAAAGTGAATGGCTTTCACCTATTGTGGTAATACCCAAGAAGAATGGAAATCTAAAAATATGTGTGAACTTCGGAAAGCTAAACTCTAAGGCAAAGAATGATCATTTCCCTATTTCTTTCATAGACCAAGTGTTGGACACAATGGCTAGATATAAGCTCTATTTTCTCTTGGATAGATTCAGTGGGTATAACTAAGTTCATATAGTAGAAGAAGATCAATCCAAAACAACCTTCACAACAGAATGGGAAACCTATGCTTACAAAGTGATGCCGTTTGGGCTCTGTAATACTCTTGCTACCTCTTAAAGAGTGATGATGGTTGGACTGTAAACCTAGATGACTTTTATGTCTATAGTCTCATCCATGAGAATTGGGAACACCTAGAGCAGTGCTTTGATAGATGTGGAAAGTATTGGATTTCTCTCAACCCCAAAAAATGTGACTTTGCAGTTTCTTCACGAGTTCTTCTAGGACACATTGTCTATGCACAAGGGATAACAATAGACCTTATCAAGATTGAGAAGATTGCAGTTCTAACAGTGCCAACCAACCTCAAATGCTTGAGGGGATTCCTTGGCCACGTGGCCTATTATAGACAATTCATTGCACACTTTCCAAAAACAAAGGCAGCCCCCTTGCATAAGCTCTTGAGGAAAGGTGTAAAGTTTATGTAGACAGTTAGTTTTGACAAAGCATTTAACATTCTAAACCAGTGTCTAATTGAAGCACCGATCTTGAAACCTCTTGATTAGATGAAAGAATTACATGTGCACACTAATGTATCAGTCGAAGGGTTAGGTGCAGTCTTATGTCAAAAAAGCTACTCAAAGTTGGTCTAGCCTATCTACTATGCAAGCCATAAGATCATTGATCAAGAAAAAAACTACACAATGATGGAGTTAGAATGCCTCACAATGGTGTTTGCCTTAGAGAAATTCCAGAAATACCTACAGTCTATGCAGTTCAATTTTTTTGCAGACCATGAGGCACTGTTCTTCTTGATGAATAAGGTAGATGTGAAAGGCCAAATGATGTGGTGGATCCTTTTGTTTAAAGATTTTTACTTTATAGTGGTTACAAAACCTAGTCGCTCCCATGTCCTCATTGATCATCTATCGTGAATCCCTCAGAGCGATGGAGAGAAAGAGGATGACCTAGACCTCCCTTATGCTTCCCTCTTCTTGGTTGAAACTGTAACCCCATGGTATGCAAATATAGCCAACCTCTTGGCAACTCAATAATATCCACTTGGCTATGAGAAGAATATGCTTTTGTTGAAATCAGCCCCTTACACAATGTTAGGTGGTACTGTCTACAAGAGAGGCAAAGATCCCTCCTCTCCTAGTTGAAACTGTAATCCCATGGTATGCGGATATAGCCAATCTCTTGGAAACTCAACAATATCCTCCTAGCCATGAGAAGAAGAAGCTTCTATTGTAGTGAGCCCCTTACACACTGTTAGATGGTGCTTTGTACAAGAGAGACAAAGATGAAATGTTGCGTAGATGTGTTATAGGGGAGGAGATTGAGATAGTTCTAAAAGCATGCCATGATGAGCCTTGTGAAGGACACTTTGTAGGAGAATCGATTGCCAGAATGGCTTTACTCATAGGATACTGGTGGCCTACATCACAGAAAGATGTCTATGACTACTACAAACATTCTGATGCTTCTCGGATGGAAAAGCCTATAAAAACTAGCGCTATGCCCCTACAGTCCATTATTTCCCTAAAGCTATTTAAGAAGTGGGACATTGACTTCATTGGGGGCCCCATCAAATTTCCAACCAAAATAAAGAAGAATAGATACATTTTGGTATGTACAAGCTATGTGACCAAGTGGTATGAAGACAAAGCTCTCAAATGAGATAACAACAACAATATGGCCCTTTTATGTACGAGAATACCATCACTTGCTTTGGTAGTCCCTTAGAGCTGGTAAGTGATTAGAGGTCCTTACTTTCTCAATAAGATTATGGAAGAATTGATAGTGGTTCTAACAAGATACGCCATTGCAAGTCCACACCCTACTACCCCCCAGAGCTAGTAACCAAGTGGAAGTTACCAGTGGCATTCTTTGTTCAATCCTAAGAAGGACGATTATGTTGCACCTTGCCATGCTTGGGATGATTGACTTAGAGAGGCCCTCTAGGCATATAAAACCTCTTATAAGGCTACTCCAAGACACTACTCCAAGGTAGACATCTTTTCAATTGGTGTAGCGTGTAGAAGCCGTCTTCCTTATCGACCTAGAGCTACCGTCTTTGCGAGTGGCTATCATTGGATACTTGGGAGATTTGGATTTGCTACAATGTTGTCTTCTACATTCGAAATGTTTGGATGAAATATGACAAATAGCCTGATAGTGTATGGAAGCCACATAGCATCAACAATGGAAGGCTTACCATGATAGTTTCATCAAGCATAAGGAATTCAAACAAGATAACCTATTCTTAACCTAGGATTTGAGATTTGGTAAGTTGCCAAGAAAGCTCCAACAATGCTGGATGGGCCTCTACAAGAGGTACTTGCTATAAATCCTAACTACTCTATCCAAATATAGGCCGTCGTGGATGCCTTTGAAGATCCCTTTGTAATAACTAATGGCTATCACTAAAGAAGCACTTCCATCCTTGGGGATCCTAACAATGACCGTTGATAGCCCCTTCATTACTTGTGAGTCAATTGGTAATGCTTTACACTCTAATAGTGATAGTCATCATTTTGCTTTTGATGAGATATTTGATACTTTCTATCCCCTCAATTCAACCTTCCACCCCTACTCTCCTACCTTCATGTCTAATCCCATAGTGATGGCATGGATGGTTCTACTAAGTTATGTTCTAGCCCTGTGAACAAAGAGAAAAAATAAATATTTTTGTTATGGGGAAAAAGGATTGTGGTCCTTGCCATGCCTATCTACTCTTTAGGAAAAGGTGGAAACACCCTCCAGAGTAAGGGAAAAATAAAAGAGGAAAAAAAATAAAAATAAAAAATTGTTATGGAAGAAAATGAAAAATTTCATTGTTAGAATATGCCTCGCTCTCCGAGTAAATATGGTGAATATCATTGGGAAGGAAGCGGGCTGTGGAAAAGGTGGTAACACCCCGCAGTCAACTCCTTAATCAATCTTCTAGGATCAAGTTCTGAGGTCACCTCCCTTGGTGCGCTCTATCCTGCAACTCTCTATAAATCATATTTTTTCTTTAGTAGATGATATATTCCTCTATTTCAACACAAGTTCTTGATCTATTGGCTATCTTGCTGGGTATGCCTCTTCATCAAAACAGATACAATTCGACATTATCAACAAGTTAACATAGATCTTTATTAACAACCCCTCAAGTGATGTGAGTTTTCATCCTATCAAGATGAGGATGTGAGTATTGGATGCCCTTTGTATTCATCAACAGAGTATGAGACAGGGAGAGGGTTGAGTGTGACTGGTTTTTCCTTCAATCAATTGAGAGGTGAAAATCGAGGGATGTTATGACATTGGTGATCATGCATGTTTCTATTTTCCTATCCACACATGGGACGAGCCTCTATCATGATTACAAGATACATCACTCTATTCTATGCATTGCACTGTAAGGCTTCTTAGCCTTCATTCTTGCACATATGCCAGACAGGTAGGGAAGCATAGATACACCATCAATTGTGTACACTGACATACTTTCTCTATATCATTCCCCTTGTCGAATTTTAAAACGGGCATGAGATATGGATCCCATTCCACTCCTCCCCGAGCGATGTGAGTTATGGGATGAGAGACTAATCTATCATTCAAACATGAGTGATTATTGAGATTGAGTGTTGTATTCTTTGGCATTGACATCTTATCGGGTCTTTATCAATGATGCTACCTCCGTAGGTGCTACTTCCTAGTCCCTACTATGATGGAAACATACTATGGCAAGCCGTTGTACCTCTTGTGGATGACTGCAGCTCCCCACCGCATGTTGTTGATCTCCATTAACAAACTAAATGTGCCAAGTTTTTCTAACCTACCTCTTGTGTTCATTTATGTGTACGTTATGTCTTAATTGTGGAGATGCACAGATATGGGTCAACTCAAGTATTAGGACCATGTTGATTAGTCAAATTGATTTGTTCATGTTTTAAGTGTGGGGACACATCCCTCCACATCTCATTTCTATACATTCATAAATACAGTGCTCTATGATTGTTACACAATAAAATATTTATTATATGCCTCGATGGGGATTCTTCCTCACCCACCTCTCCTATTCTAACTTGTTTATGGGGTCTTCTCTTGCCCTTCTAGTTTTTATCATTTTGTTGACCCTACATGTGAACTCATCCTATGTTCATCAGTATTGCAATCTGATCTTCCAACATTGTTTTTCCCTTTGAAGTAGCCACTTTTCCTTTTATAGCACTCTATTGCAAGGAATAGTTCACCTGTTGTGGGAGCTTTCGCTCCACCGCCAAGACCCACGGACTGCTTATTGTTTCAAGCATTCCAAGCAAGCTCTAATGGCTATCTCTCACCTAGCCGATGCGCCATTGATCCTACGAGTGTAGTGAGCTTACCTTGATGCGTGATCGAGTACCCTCCTCTCTCTTGCACTCAGGTAGCTCCACGATTCTTGATGCTAGCTCAAGCATCCTCAATCCTCCTCCATCTCCAAGCTCCATCCTCGATAGCCATGTGCGCAAGAGAAGAGTAGAGAAGAGAAGAGAAGAAGAGAAGAGGGGATGGTGAAGAGCTTCACCATCTTGATCCCTCACTCCCACACACTCACTCCCTCACACTCTCACACTCCCTCTCTCAAGAGCACACACAAGCAAGAAGGAGAGAAGAAGAGAGGAAGAAGAAGACTCCTTTTGCCACACACCAAAAGAATGAGCTTCTCATTCACTTTTCAACTTTATATACAAAAACCCTAAGTCCCTTTTTGGGCAGTCATCCCCTTTTTCCCTTTTTTACATGGCCGGCCATAGCCTAGGCCCTTTTTCCCATTTCCCACCATTCTAATTTATCCTATTCCTAACTAATGCGTACAATTTGCACAAGAGCAAGCCTACCACTCTTTTACAAGGATTTGGGAGCGCTTCCACACTTAGTGGTGCGCCTTTTACTCTTTTGCTATCTCGGGGAAACACTGAGACTTTTCGGGCGTCGTGCCCGAACATTTAAATTTTCAGAGCGCCTTTTCCTTCTTTTATCCTGCACCTTTTTGCTAGTTTCTTTTTTTTTTCATTTTCTCGCTCCTCTGTGCTACGGTAAATACGGTAAACATTACCCCCCTCCTAGCCAAGTGCCAGTCTCCCATAGCACTGCAGTGGGAGGTTGTGGAATAGTTGGGTCGCTGCTAGGCAGATTGGTGGGTAGATGATACAGATTCAAAGGTGAGGGTGTGAATGAGAGGTGACACTACAATAAAAAGGGTTCATAGACGTGCTTGTAGACGCAATATTTGAATTGTGAAAAAAAATGTCGGGTGCATTTATTAATGCATCTATTTGCACGTCTACAAAATCGAGTCTAAAAGCGCGCTTATGATCAGAGCTATACGCACACTTAGACGCGCCTATAGATGTGCGTGTAAATGCACTACATAAATATATAATCATATTTATAAAAAAGTGGACATATTCATATTTTTCATCTATACAAGCGTGTATCTACGCGTCTAAAACTATGTTTACTCTGAAAGTTTTTAACAAGAATAGACGTGCATTTATCTTGCAATTTAGACGTGCTAATAGATTCTCAAAACAGAGGTATGAAAAGAAAAACAGAGAGCACGTGGCTTTGCAAGCCACATGCTCTGGTTTTTTTTCCCCCATCAACATCAAATTGTATGCTTAGGGAAAACAGAGAAAGATTATTTCGAAGATTGGATACTGAAAACAAAATAATGTATGTAGCACACAAAATTTCATATATATAGATGAAACATTTTTACATTATGAGTTCTAATGCTTATAACGTCATGGTCGCAAGCACTAGCTAAAAGTAATACATATCAAAAATGAAAATTACAAGACAAGGGGAGGCATGCATGAATGGGGCTCCTCTATATCTCCTCAGAAGAGGCATCATCATCGCTACCACCACCGTTGCCTGTGCGGCTGCCGTTGCCACCACCACTACTGCGAGTCCCCCCTTCACTATCCTCAACTGCATCAGGGTTCGCCTACACAAAGGATTAAGGTATATAAGTACCATTACAAATAATAAATTAGAGTTATCTCTACTTTTCATGTAAAAAATAAAGCATACCTCTTCTGGTGGTGGAATCCTCATGGCGCAATTATATTGCTTCTCCGTGATGAGTCCCTCCTCGTAGAAATGCTGCCAAGTGGACGCCCGGTTATGACCTCGATGGTAGCCTACCTCTCTAGGAGTAGGCATCCTACCAACGATATGATACTACAGAACAATTTGAACATACAACGTATTAAAACACACTACATAATGAAGTGAAACAAATCACAAAATTTAATTTACAAAAAGAAATCAAATAATACTTACAAACTCAGCTTCCCATGACTCCCTACCACCCGATCCATAATGCGAGGATCCCATGGTTGCCATCTGGATACGTCGCGCCTCTGCATGCTAGCGACTTGTCATTTTCTCCGCTGCTCTTTTCTTGGCCTCTTTCCACTCTGTGCGGTGGCAATTGGGTGGTTGGCCATATCCATGGCGCCCCTGCTCTTGTCTCCACAATGACTCCTTAACGCGCATCATAAGGTGAGACCTCTTGTTATGAAGCGTGTGTCTCACCTTTGACCGTCCCTAATCATCTGAGAATCGTGAATTCTTGGGATTAGGGTACCTTTTATGTACTGCTCGTAGCACCTCTTGCCACAAACCTTTTTTTTGGTGCTTGAAGGGAATCATGCAATCTTTGTATGTGGCATGCACGACACTCCTCAAGTAGGCTATCACTTCCCTCCCCTCAAAGTCATGCAAAATACCACCAACATTAGTGATAGAGTAGTACATTTGTGGAGGCTCACCTCTCTCATTTTCCGATGAGGGTGATCGAGAGCCACCACCTAGGCAACCCCCACAAAGCCCTCGACCTCCTCGTCCTCCCGCACCACTCTTCCTTCTCCCTCAACATGCACTACCCTCTACCTCACTCGATATACTTGCTTCTGTAGATGCATGTGCTTTGGCCGATCCATGTACCTCAGTTGATCCCTGTGTAGGCAAAGATGTGATAGGTGTCCCAGACATCACACTGAAAACCTCATCTGCAGTGGGAGGGCGACCAAGATAATTGGTCATCTCCCCCATGAATTGCTCCTTGTTGAATGGGGTGCTGGAGGATCCAGGATTTCACATCTACATAAGAAAAATCATATTACCCTATGCAGATAAAACATATTACATACAGCGTCTATACCTGCGTCTCTGTGCACGTCTATACATGTGTCTCTGTGAGCGTCTCTTAGTGTGTCTCTGTAGGCGTCTGTTAGCGCATCTATTTTTGCGTGTATAGCTGCGTCTACATTGTCATCTGGACGCGCTGACAGACGTGCACAATCGCACCATTTCTTCTCAAACTTGCTTTAAAAACAAAGCTAAAAAATCTCCATAGATGACAAGATCCAACATGTGAAGAGAGAGAAGAGAGAGATAAACAAATAGAGAAACCAAACAAGATTGAGAGAGAGAAGAAGAACTCACCTTCTTTGCTTGTTCCAACGGGTGGCGGTGGCTAGGTTGCAAGCTCCTTGTCCTCCTTCTCCCTTCCCTTGGTAAGTTGCTTCAATCTTATTCTCTTCCTTGCTGTTTGGCTCTTGTTCTTTACTCTTTGACTCTTCTTTCCTCCTGTCCTCTTTTTACTCTTATTTCCTTGCCTCATTGTCTTCATGAAGTGATAGATAGACACGAGTAGTGATGTTGAGCTCGAACTGCAGAAAACACGCAAAAAACGCACGAAAGCACAGGTTTGAAAAGAAAGCCACAACTTTTTTTAAATTTTTGTATACTTGCATGGCGCGTCTGTCAGCGCGTGTATATGCGAAGATAATTCTTGTTACACGTGCTTACAGACGCGCAGCAGCAATTTAAGAAATCAATGCATGCATTTAGGGAATCAATTGACCTATGTGGTGACATATATAACAAAGCTTGAGGATAAGAGATAACACATTGGCAAGTCAATTGGCACATATATATGTAGTGACTTACTAGACCATCCCACTTACAATTGCATATTATCCCACTTACGTATCAATAGGTGGATAAAGCACGAATGGTTTTTAGCTAGAGAAAGATAATGCAATGAAGGTGTACACGAAAGAGATAGAGAAAGGCATATTATCCATCAATCAATCAAAGATATGTGAGCTATAAGTGCACCTTGACATGATTGGAATAGCTTGCATATGCACAAGCCAACTGATTTACATCAATCTACTCATGCTATGAATTGGCATGCATGGCTAGGTTAAGTCCACAACATTAAATGAGACATGTGAGTGTATTGATCAGAGTTCTATATATATATATATATATATATATATATATATATATATATATATATATATATATATATATTGCAAATGCACAAGTCAACCTTTGATTTATATATACATCCAATCATCATGCCCTATTCAAAAAAATACTAGCTGTTCAGAGGTTTGGTCATATTCAGGTAACCTCTTGCTTGCATGATATGTTTTAAACTACTCAGAATCTTGGAAAATTTAAAGAAAAGATAGGATTCTTTGCCACCCAAGCCTACCCTGCTTACTCTATTGTTGCCTGAGAGATTGTTGCAGGGGCTTCCACCAATTATGAGGTCAATCTTTCCCACTGCATCCACAATCTCAGCCAACTTATCATCAGTAAGATCTCTAACATCATCCTCCATTTGAAATCGGCATGTTTGGAAGGTTTTGTTCCACTAGCTGGCTATTATGTTTTTACATTTATCATTGATCTCCACAATAACAATAGCCTTCAAAATTATACCCAATTTGTGCAATGCCACTTCTTTCCCACCAAGGCTCGAGAATAAGGACAGAACTGTTAAACCTTGCGGATATAATTCTTTTAGTGGTGAAAGATTGTACGCAATAGTATTGACCTGAAATGAGTTGCCCAATGCATCATACCGATCTGAAAGGGTAGAGCAGCCTCAAGTGTGGTCACGATCATATCCAAGCACCAGCTCAATCTCATGGGGTTCAAGTGGGGTAGCTTCGCCTGGGCTGACCCAAACCAAGTTCCATATTTTGCATGCCGGGACAATCTCATGTTGAAGATAAGAAGGTATCTTGCTTTCTTTGTGGGAAGAAAATATTTTTTTGGTCAATCCACATATAGTGCTAGGGGCACCCCATGTGTTTATGAAATTCAGCTTCTCTCTCGGATCCCATGGGGGCCAATACTTCTTTTTTTTCGGAAGCACCTCAAAGATTATCATGGGAGTAGGGGGAAGGATCAACCTTCTTCCATCTACTGGAAGGTTATAAACATAACCACCTCACCCTAAAGCATGCTGTAAAATATCTAGAATCTGTGAACTCTGGATCTATGCCATTAAAATGCCGTTTGATGGTCTCCCACTCTGAATTGGGAACGTTCTCAACATTTTCAAAAAAGAAAAAGGGAGGGCCTTCCATGAAACTATTCAATGGTTTTAGCTTGCCTTTAAAAAAGCCAGGAATTCCAAACCCCATGCCCTTTTTGAACTTGAAGGGTGGGATAGAACCTAGATTTGGACGTGATGTTTTTCCATTCATAGATTGAGTCTCGAGCCATAAAACACTCGAGTCTTCACTGGCACTTTTATCCAAGTCTAGACGCGCACCTTTAACAGAAACAGAGGCATCATTCATAGTAGGAGTAATGCTAATCTTTGTTTTAAGGCCCAAGTAAGTGTACCATAGCTTAAGGGCTCTTTCATCTATCTAGTATATTTTGCTATAGACACCTCGTGAGGGTCCAGCATGTCTAGTTATTTGAACACCTCGTGAGAATCCAGCATGTCTAGTTTGATCTTTTATCTTTTATGACTAGTGCACATTATTCAATGCACTTTTGTGTGAGGGTAAACATCTTCGAACTCAACGTATAGATGAAAAGAGAAATACCCAAGATTGTGGTGTCCTTGCTCACTTCGAGGATACCAATGGTACTTCGAGTAATTATTAACTCTATTTTTTTAATTCAATGATTCAATGTGTATTCTTAATTCTATGGTTTTTATCATGCGCACACGTGCATGCTCAAGAATCAATTTCAGGTGGTTAAATAATTATTAAATTTGGTTTTTTAATTATGTGAATTGTAATTTTAGGTGGTTAAATAATTGTGCGTCTGCTAGCACGTCTATATTAGCATCTATTTGCACGGATATATAGACGCACAATTTGCGTCTATTTACACGCACATTTACACGCACTTATAGATGCTATGATAGACGCGCCCGACTTTGCGCGTCTAACTTGTGCGTCTATGCCTCGTTTCTGTTGTAGTGTGATGGAGTTGAATGACGATGACCAGGAGAGATTCTGAAATGCTTTAGGCTTCATGAAGATGCTCCGCATTTCTCACACAGTTGTGGCTTCTATTCTGCGATGGCTGATTGGGGTTCCAGTTGGTTGGTGGAAAATATGTAGCCGGTCGTCCCCTGAGCATCAGAAATGCTTGATCAATAAGCAATCCCTTAGGAGGATGGTATTAGAGGGATTTATTGTGGAGAAGTCCCCCCCAAACTCTGCCTTGACAAAGATATGCTTTGTCTTCACATTGAAAAGCGATGTCTTTGATTTGAAGATCTTTGCCTTTGAGTTGAAGGTCTTCAGAGCTGCGTTGAAGATCTTCAACCTTGTATTGAAAATCTATAGGCCTGTGGAATTAATAAGCGATCCGTAGATCTTGAGGCGTTAGGCATGTCTCTTTGGAAGATGAGGTTCCAAGATCTATGCCAATGGCAGATCTATTACTGAGTGCTCCTTTTGCTTGATTTGGTTCAATCATGGTAGCCAATTAGCAGGCAGATGGTTGGCGACATGAAGCATGTTAGTCTATCCAATCCAATGCAGAAAAGCTCCTCAAACAGCATCAATGGTGTCATGTCTGGCACATGGAAAAAGTTTTGGTCATTAAAGGATGCCATGGGTGATCTTCTTCAGTTGAGTAGCCGGTTCTTGAAACTCGAACATAACCTGCAAGAAAAATTGTGCACTCCCTAAGGGGTGTGTCTGCCTCTCCCTGTAGTGTGTGGTGCCCGTGGCAGTGGAACTAGGAGATGGGTCTAACCCTGGGCAAGCCCTTGGTAATGTCCCACACTTGAGAACCCAGTTTGAGTGTTGTTGGAGGTGCGGTGCAAGTCCTAGGATGACAGGTCTGAAAGTCCTGCCCTTGATGTGCCCTAAGTGTGAAGTGGGGAGGGGGCTAGTGAGAACCCTGGGTGTAGTGACTGTGGTGCACAACAAGACGAAGGGAAGTTGCAAGTGGATCATGTGAAGTCCTCTCTCTCTTATCTTTGCGTAGTAGTAGATTCATCCCTTGGCTTTGCTATTCTTTGTTGTTGTTGCTTCTTTCCAGTTCACCTTTTCTTTTGTTGCCTTGTGGCTTTTTTTTTTTTTTTTGAAGAGGCTATACATAGATGCATGTGGTACAAGGGCATGACGAGAGTTTAATCCTCCTCATCCAAATGGCGGGTAGGGGATTGTGGAGGGCGGGGGGATTTGTTAAGGAATCTACGATTAGCAAGTAGCCCTTGAGATTGAGGCGGGTTATGAGAGTGGTGGTGGAAAGGAAAGGGTGGTTGCACCGTGTGAATTTACTATCGCTTATATCCTTAAGCAGTGCAATACAGAAGGATGGCAAAAGAGTAGCGCGCATCATGAGGTGAGTCATGGTGCTGCTATCTATGGCATATGGGTCGAAGTAAAGGGGTGGGAGGTGGCATTCTTGAGCTGCAGGCTCTTGGTGGATTAGGACCCTAATTATTCTAAGATAATTACAAGTTGTTATGAAGGCGGGGTCAGGACAGGATGTGAACTCAGTAAGGGATCTATCTATAGAACTGTACAAATTAGGGAGGGTAAATACAAGGGCATCCTTATAGGAGGTGCTATTTGCATTATAGATGATGGGGAAGTCGAACCTGCCGTGGATGGACAGATTAAAATCCACGCATACCCTTCGAGGATACGGCATGAAAGTGGGTTCCTTTCTCTCAGAAGGGAGGGTGTTACAAAACGCCATCCAAGCGTCAAGGTTGACATAAAAAATGCATCTTCTCCAGGTGGGTTGGCAATTATAGCCCTCCACTGATCTAGGAACCTAGAGGACTTTATCATGCCAAAATTCGCAGTCCTCGGCTCCCCAAGCAGTTGGGTTGGCCTCTCGCTCCGCTAGTCACCTCTCCTTGAGCCTTGCACCCATAGCGATTATATCATTTACAAGTTCAATGGGCATTACTCTGTTTAGTGTAGTGGGGAGCTCAAAGCTCAAGTCGAAGGGGTTGCGAGCACATTCCTGCAGTTCCCAGATGATCAACTCTGCATGGAATCCGGCAGGGAGATCCTCAGGGCACGGTGGGAGAGGGGCAGGTTGTCTTGGGAGAGGTTTAACGTTCATCTTCTTCCTTGCCTTCTCTACCATTTTTCTTTTACGCTTAGCCAAGGCTGCTTTCCTCTCAACGGATATGTAAGTGGGTTGCACTTCATCTTGTTGTGGAGGAGGGGGTGGTGGGATGTAGTCCTCCTCCTGAGGTCCCAGATCAAACTCTCGTTCACCCTCTTCTACTTGCACGTCTTCTTGCGCCTTCTCTTCTGTGAAGCCAAGTTCGTCGATTTCTTGCAACATCAGGCCTACCTGTGCAAGGTATTTTCTTTGCTTCTCCAGGCTCTGCGACGGGCCTCCTAGTTGTTGTAGTGATACGTGCAGGCCTACTGTTAGGGCTCTGCGTGCAATGGCTAGCTTCTTGCAGAGCTGATCATTGGCCTCGTTTTCTTCTGTTTTGGTAGAGTGAAGTAGCGTGTTGAGGAAGGTGTGCTGCTGGGCTATCATAGAGAGCTGGGAGCCTCTGCCTGATTCTTAGCCAACACTCTATCCCCTTCTGCTTTGGCCAGTCGGCGTGTTAGGTCTCGTACCCTTCTTTCGTTGTGGTGTGCCCATTCCTTCGCTCTCTTTTCCATATCTTTCAGGCTCTCCCCCTGATGGAGGGTCATAGCCATGAGTCATTGCTCTTGGTCCTCGAGCTCGCAGTGTAGGCGGGACTGCTCCTGGTGTTCATTGGCGATCTATGCATTGAGCTAATCTAGCTTCACCTGCATCCTTCGCACCTGCTCTTCTCTAAATTGGTCTAGCTCTGCAGTCTCTTGTTTGATCTTCTCACGCTGGTTTTGTGCCTGCAGATTGACTAAGTTGGTCGTTCTTGCACCGTAGGTGAGCAGTGGTCTCCCTCTCTCCGTTGAGGTGTTCCATTAAGATTTTTCTTCTTTCCTCCCAGGCAGCATCATGTTCCTTTAGGGCTTTTGCTTCTTCTGCATCTCTATTGCTGGCTTCCTCTTTTAGCATAACAATCTCCCTTTGGTATTCTGCTATCTACTTAGTTTTCTCCACCTGGAGAGTGGCTCTTGATTCTTGCTCTGTTGCCAACTCTTCCATGGCATTTTTCTTTTCTTCCTTGGCCTTTTCTAGCTGCAAGACCAGCTCCTTAACGTACTCATCGTATTGATCTACTCAAGGTGGGGGATGGGATATGGTGGTGGTGGTGATAGCGGCTTCTGTTTTCTGTCTTTTAAGCTCTGGCCTTGGCTCCACATTAGTCGTGGCTGCCCTCTTCACTCCTAACATTGGAGTGGCCACTCCCGCTTCTCTTACCAACTCCCTTTCCACCAAGAACTGCATCCAAGTGACCATATTTCTCTCATCAACCTTTGGAGTGGAGCCTTGGGTGGCGGTGGTAGTGGGCGTTGTCATGATGAGAGTAGCTGGTGTGGTAGGTACGAAGAGAGGGGGAGTTGGCGTCATTGGTTCTTTGCCTTTTCCTTCTGCTGGGGATAGGGGTGTGATTTCTGGCACACTGGTATTGGAACCAGGTGCTTCTGTTCTATGTGGGCTCTTTGCGCCCTCCTCGTCTCTTTTGTGCTGCTCCTCAATGGAGCAATCGGTGGCCAGCACTATTTCTTCCTCTTCCTTCTCAACTCCTCTTCAGTCTTCTTTTTTCTCTCCTCCTTATCCCTGAGCGACTCCCTCCGAGCCCTCTCCAGATCTTTTTTTTCTTTTTTCTTGCGCTCTTCTTTCCTCTTTCCATGCAGGGCTTTCGTCCTTTGTTCTGGTGCCTCTATGGGCTGCTCTGGGACTCTCCCTCTTTGTCTTCGTCAGTCTATGTTTCATCTGAAGACCTATGCTGCTCTTCTGTGTGAGGTGGGGATTGTGACGGTGACTCGTCACTTCCTTCTTTGTCTCCCTTCTTATCTTCTTATTCCTATCCTTGCCCTAGTGCTTCTCGGATTATGGCAAGAAGGATGCCTCCAAACCCTATGGTTGAGGCCTTAGAGGACGATGTCTTGCGTGTTGATCTGGACGATGGGGATTCTCCTCCAGCGGCTCTTCCTCTCGTTGCTAGGGCCTTAGCCGAAGCCTCTATGGTTCTCCTCACAAACCCATTCAGGTTTACCTCATCCAGTGATTGTGCCGCAATGCTGTCGAGTAGAGGCACGTTGATCGGGCTCATTATGCTGTTGTACCTCTGGCTCAAAAAAAAGTGTGCATCATTTTTGCTTGCAGCTGGATATCTGGGTTTGGGATGTCTGCCAAGCTAATCCCATCATGCTAGGTTTTCCACCAATTCTGGGGTCAGCTAAATCTGTACTTGCCAGGTGGCTTCATTCTCGCGCATCGTAATGGTGCCTTTGTTTCTATTAAAGGTGTGCAAAAAGTCGGCACACTGGGTGTAGTCCACCCTGTGGCCCACTACGTCTAGTTATTTCTACAAATGGCACTGGTCTATAATCTGTGCACTGCCGGCTCTTCGATGGCCACGTCTTCAAGGTTGAAGATGTGACGGAACTTCAACTGGTTAAAGGCTCTAGTCTCCACCATGAGGCCGTACTTCGCTTGCTCCTCCTCCGAGAAGAGGAGCTTGCCAGCCTTGTCTTGGCTTGCCATGATCGATGCCTGGAAGTTTAGCCATTTCCACTATTAGTGCTTTTTGACAAGTAACTTGCTAAAAGAAGAAAAGAGTAGCATATTTTATTGATCTGAAATATTTTGAGTATAGCCTTAACTTTTCTTTTCAGACTTTTACCATTACATTTTACCATTGCACTCACTTTTTAAATTCCACCCTACCCCCTCCCCCTTTGGAACGAGAAGAATCCATCCCAGGATTGGAGGTTGAGAGCATAAGGGCGTTCAACATAAAGAGCGTCGGTCTATTTGCACAGGAGCCAAGCATAGAAGTTGGGGTTGTACTCTAGCTGAGCTTCTCGGTCTAATTCGAATGGACGGATAACCACGTGCATGATGTATGTTAGAACATCGGTTAGGAGATCGCCAGAATCGACCCGACTTGCAATGTGGAGTTCTTCCTCTATTAAGAGGCGGTCAAGGTAGGGATGCCCCTTGATGTGCTCTTCCATGGGTCGGCCACACGAAGAGTGGTTAATACTCGATACGAGGTTGGCACGATGTAGGTGGAGTCGTATTCTGCTATTTTGATGGTGCGGCGCTGCTCAACGTTGGTCATTATGCGGCACCCCTCAACTTCCCATTGTAGCCTAAGTGTGTACCAATGCTTCAAAAACGTGGAGTCAGTATCAGCATGCTTGGATAACTCGGTGATTTCCTGATCAGCGATAGCAAAAGTGGTTCGCTGATCATAGGATGTGATAAGACGTTGTTTAATGGCTTGCTCTTTGGAGATCTCGCTGTTGAGCAACTCAGCAGCAGAGCGAGAAGCTTTTGCAAATGTGAATTCAAAGGTCTCCCAAGAGCAAGGTATATTGTGCACTTCCGTTGCAAAGGGTTCTTCCAATAGACCTAAGTCCAAGCGGTCGTAGCTAAGGGCTAGCGACATGAAGGTGGCATCAAGTCGTTTAATGCATTCCACCATGTCATCCCTAGTGTCCTCCGCAAGGTCAGCGGCTAGCGCTAGAAAGGATTTTCGTTCATAGGAGGGCGTAAGGCCAACAGGTGGTTGAGGTTTGACAAAACAAGCACTTTTGACAATGAAGATGGGCGGTTGGGAGGGTTCGTGAATTTGTGGTTGGGCCGTTTGGATGTTGAGTGGATTGGGGGCAACCATGACAGATGGGCTGTTGCATTCAGGTTGGAGTTGGAGAGGTGGATTGACTTCGGCGGGTGATGACTCTTGTGATGGAGCATGCGGTTTGGACCGGTAGACTTGTGGGACTCCCTTGGGTCTAGGTGTGGATGGGGTGGATGGTTGTGGTTCAGGATAGTACTGCGGCTTGCGGTTTTGAGGGTTGATGGAACGCAGTTTGAGCAAGCTTGAGGTCGGTGTATGAGTGGTGCCTTTGGGTGTGTGGCCCTTAGGGATCCACAGCCAGGTATTTCCCTCGTAGTAGCCTTGCGCACGTAAGAGGGATTTAGGGACTCATCTTTGCTTGATCATGCGACGCTTTCTGTTACTGTGTCTTGGTCTCCTAGGGCTAGAATTTTTGGTCCTATGAGGATAGGAGTGTCGACTTCTAGGCAGCGGTTGCGGTTGTTTGGGCTTCCATTGAAATCTAGGCTGTTGAGCCTGATGTTTTACTACTGTGGGTTGTGATTCCTGAATTCTGGAAGGTGGCGGCCGCACACAACCCCCCTCCGTAGATTTGGTCATGGAGAATTCTATCGGTGGCTTTACAAATGGTGGTGAAGTCGCGCAGCCCTTGCTGAAAGTTGTGACAATACGAACGTTGCCTATTGTGAGGTGGATGCGCTGCGACTCATAATCGACATTGCAGTGACTCTGCTTTTTGAAAGTTTGCCCTAGTAGTGACTCTGTGCCTACGTCTTTAACATTTGGCAATACGTAAAAAACCATTGCGACAGTCTCACACTCGATAGACACGGTGCCTACTTTGCACTTGCCGAGGAGTGCGTAGGAATGGGCCCCATATGGGCTCAATTTAGCATTCATGGGCTGAAGTGGTGGGCTGCCAAGCTTGGTCCAATGATCGTGAGTTAGGACATTACAGTCTGCTCCCTCATCGATCAGAGCGTTGAAAGCGTAGGTTTGTTTTACAGTGACCATTATGTGGCGGTATGCGGGCTCTACGGCTTCCTCATCCTCATCATCAATCTCCATGATTGTGGCCACTCATACTTCGATAGGCGGTTCCAAAATCAGGGGCTCGTGCAAAGGTTGGGTGGGAGGGTAGTACTTCTTGACATGACTGCCATTGAAAAAGCCTATTCCTTCACCATCTAAGGTTTCGAGTTTGACATTGCCTATGTGGGTGATCGCACGAACCTTGAAGGGTCCAAGGCCTCAAAATTTCATTTTCTGTTTATGTCCCTTAATGGAGTAGAGGAGCACTAAGTCACCCTGTTCAAAGTCGTGTTTCCTGACATGGTTGTCAAACCAACTCTTGCGACGGGCCTTCTCACATATAAGTGCATGGGTGGCTAGCGTTCAAGCTCGACCAGGCGTTGCGTCCATGCCTCCTTCCCTTCCCATCATTCTTAAAGGGCTATTCTCAGGCTAGGAACAAAGAATTCTAAGGGTAGGATTGCTTCTGTTCCATAGGTCAACCTGAATGGGGTTTGACTGACAGCCATTTTATAAGCTGTACGGTAAGCCCACAAAGCTACCATAAGCTTGTTGTCCCAGTCGCTTCGTGAGGCTGAGACTACTTTGGTCAGGACCTTGACCCCTAACCTTCGAGAAATCAGTGGCAATACCATTCTTCGACACCACATGTGCTAGGATGCATTCGTGCTTTACCCAAAATTGCCACTTCAAGGGGTTCAAGGAGAGACGATATAAGCGACACTGTTCAAAGACCGCACGGAGTTTGTCTAAGTGTTCGATCCAGGTCAAATGGACACACAAGTCCTCGATAAAGACTTCTAACTCCTTGCGAAGCATGTCCTTAAAGATGGTGCACATGAGACGTTGGAAAGTGGCAGGGGCATTGGTCAACCCGAAGGGCATGACTATGTATGCAAAGACACCCCACTCAGTGGCAAAGGCGGTCTTGTGCCTATCCGCAAGATGTGTTTATGGTAAAGCAGCCAGTTGATGTTCATGAGGATGCATGATTACATGATAAGGTGTCTATGCTTGAAGACAAATGTCATAATTTGGAATGTAGATTGCAGGAGGCTTAGAAAGCCAAAATACATAGTGAGGACTATATTGCTACTATCTTGCAAGAGAAGCATTTTCATGCTGGTGATAGCACTCATGTGGTTCGCGAGGTTGTGTAGGAGGTGCATGAGGAGTTCCAAGAGCTGAGGGGTGCTGTACCTACTGGACATAAATCTCTGTCTTCTTGAATGCATATGTCTTCCTACAGGGACATTACTGTTTATGTTCCGATTACTTTCTAGTTGCTCATAGTTTCATGCTATTACTTCTTTTTGGATTTTGTACTTCATTCATCTTTTTTATTGGCTCTAGAACTGCTTATGCAGCTGCATAAGAGGATTATGAGTATCTCAGAGGAGCTCTACTCATGATAACTCAGTGTGGCCTATTTAGGGGTGCAAGGCATCTACAGGGTATAAGTATGTTCTTTATGTCATTTAGCCTCTTACTATATGATTGTGGGTTCAGATCATGCCTAGGCCAGTCATCCACTGGGTTGTGCCTGGTGTTAGGGGTGCGAATCCCTAGTCCTTGAATTCCATTAATGACCTTAGTCTCTTAATTTCATATACGGATATAATGTTTTGAGATCAACCTATGTGATTGTGTTTTTAAATGTCATGGGACAGAATACCTGTATGTCACAAGCTAATTCTAATATGCATGTAGTTGTATTTTCTTGAAGAGAGTCGCAGAATCTCTGAATAAAGAGAGAGTCACCCCCAGGTCTTCATGGTCGCTACAGGTTTTTCTCAATGTTTCATGTGTCACGTTCGTTAAGTATTTGAATCTCTGTTTGTGTATTGTGGAATCATAAATGGTTTTCGGTTATGGGTATTGAAGCTTATGCAAAGATTACGTATATGCTTATGTTCTTTATTCTAGTACCATGGCAGGTTCATGTATTCTTTGCTTCCTCCTTGTGAATGCCCTAAGCATGGTCGATGGCCAAGGTACCCTAGTAGATTTTGTGAAAGCTACAAGGCCGAAGAAAATCAAAAGTGGATACAATGATGTCTGCCATATGTATTGTGTGAGGGTGAAGGTATTCCAAAGGTCTTTTATGACTTGGGATTAATACTCATAGACATTGCTCAGGTTTTTTATAACTACACTCCTGATCATGGTTGGTCTAGAGAAAATGTAGATACTTTGAAAGAATTGCTTAGTTCTTGGAGAGAGTAAGGATTGAAGAACTCTTAGGATCCAACATTGGAGCATGTTGCAGGTATAAACTCTTCTCAACTTTCCTTTTGTTTATGTATTTATGGTATCTACATTTTAATTTAATAATTTATATTTTTCATATCAATTATAGGTTTCCGAGAGTTCTTGGATAATATTCTTCATCATGGTAGCCATGATGCTTTTTGCTGCTATACGTATGAACATATGGTCTCGACATATGCTATTATCAAAACAAACAACAAAGATAATGAAATTTCTTATGCAAATTATCAAATGTGTATTCTCTTTACATGGGTACTCATTCATATAACAAAAGACTAGCTTGGCAAACTTATGCCACATCAAAGAATGATAAGATAGTTTCACAAAGCTCTCTTGCCACCTGATGGATACTTAGTGGATTTTGATAGATGTGCTGGATGTCTAGAATGGCATGCATTAGGGCCCATGTATGTATCATGTGTTGATAGAGAAAAAGTGTTCTGAAGGTTTTTTACGAAAGCTAATGATTGTGCATGCCAAATAGCAACAGTAACAATGGGAATAGTAATAGGAGGAAAGTGGTTGAGATAGAGGAATGCAACTAGTGATAAGAAGAGGTACATCCATCAAACTTTCAATATAGAGGTGGAACAAGTAATACAACATTAAAAAAAATTATTAAGGGAGAAACATATAAAGTTGGAGATAAAGTAGTTGTAAGATGTGACAATGATACGACTATTGATATAAATGTTGGCCATTGGAAAGCACGCATATCATCACTTTTCTCATTGGAATGTCATGGTGAAGTGAGGCTTTTCTTTGGTGCATATTACTATAGAAAATGTATTATGATGGAAAGGGGGCATGAAATTTTGGTTGTGGATACCACTAGAGGCATGACTCGCATGCAAAATAGTTTTGTGCCATTTTCATGGGACAATATTAGACCAATACAGTTATTATTACATAAATCGATCCCACTTCAACATGGAGTTTCTATTATTGCATAGAGACAAAGGATTTGAGACTAAGGTCATGCTTAACAAAGATAGGTTGCATTGGTTGCATCCCTCCTTGGCTATAGGAGAATGAAATCATTTATATGAAATTAGATTTATGAACACTGTGTGGGCCTAATGTCTGAAATTATGCAATCATAAGGTCAGTTAATTATAGAATGAAGCAAGTTAAAGTTGGATGGTTGATTAAGGTCCCGACTAGGGTCCACTTGCAAGAAAATATTTGAAATGTGAGAGAAAAGAATCTAGAATGGAAAGATTGGTGGTTGTGTGTATCCTCACAAAAGTGATTGCATGCAATCAAAACAAAATCAATGATAATCAATAAAAGGAAAAAAATCATACCTATTATGCATTGTTCACTTGAATATGACTCAACAATTTTATGATGATATGTTTATTAATGTTCTTTTTTATGTTGCCTAGTATTTTTTTAATAGAAGTAATTAATATCCATTTTCTCATGGTCACTATATTTCAAATGTTAGCTTCTAGTATAGAGATGATGGCTCTTCTAAAGAAGATGATGAGTGAACATCCCAGGGTCCTTGGGCTTGTGGATTCTATGATGAATGAGGTAAAAGGTACAATATTTTTCGTAATCTAAGTATTTTCATAATAGGTGGTTCAATCAAATACGTTATTTTTTATTTTTATTTTACTTTCTCAAAATTTTCGAATCTCAATATTAACATAAACATTGATTAATTGTATGCAAATATAAAAGAAAATATTACTAAAGATGGTATAAGATAAAATGCACGAAAGGAAAATAATGAGGTCACTTGTCTTAATGTTTCATTGAGTCCAAGAACAGGTACCTTGTTTTTGTAAGATAATGATCAAATATTATAACAACTTTCTAATTAGGGATATTTGATATCTTAAGTTTCATCAAGTATAATCTGTCATATGATGAAATATTTCGACCACCCACCTTGGAAAGGAGAGAAAATGGTAGATTTTATGCGAAAAAAATATTGGTTGAATGCTTTAAAAGCTAACATGCACTCATGCTTGAAAATTATCGATGGGTACAAAAAAGCTTTAACTACTCAAAGTCAAATGATCTACTCTACAAAAAGGCTGAAAGATAATGTATTAAATTAATAATCTCTCAAAATCACCATGAAATTTTACCATTGAAGTTTCATGGATGTGAGTACTTGTGAAGAGAGCGTGATATTCATAACTGATGGAAAAGAACAAGGCAAGATGAGAGGAAGTATTTGAGGAGAAAGGGCATTCTAAAGAAAATAAGCTAGTCAACTTTTTTTCTCATTAACTTTCCTAATATTTGAGACATAGAGTTTTAGTTGGTGAATCCATTAATTTTCTAGCATATAGAAAGAGTCCACAGCCTTTCTTGGAGTGGAAAGTTTGGATATGTGAAACCTATACCCAAAGATGTGATTTCAAATACAATAGCATCAACAGTAAGATAATATCACTTATATGTTTGGTTTTATTATTATCTTGTTAGTTCCACCTCTTCCATACCCATATATATACCTTTTGATGGTAGTGTTGTGAAGTACATACTCTTGTTGTGTTTAATTTTTAATGCTTTTTTTTTGCTTTTATGGTATTTCATGTATTTAATATATATGTGTAGTATTATCTTAGCCTCTTGGAGAAGAAAAAATCTTTGATACTTTGCATAAAGATAATGAGACACATTTATCATTCTAGCTAATGTTTTTATTTTAAAAAATTATAATTTTATTAGATAATTTATATTTTATATATGTTTATATATGAAGATTTATTGTCTTCGTAGATGAATATGTTTGTCAAAGGAGAAGAAAGCTTTCAAGAATTTCAAGATTATACAACAAATTGGGTTTTGATATCTATGTTAAAGTTTATTTTGACTACATATTTGTATTCTTAATATTTTATTTTATTATTTACTTTGTGAAAATGTGTTATAACTCAAGGATGTTGAAAATGAAGATGGGGATCTTGATGTGGAAAGCGGTGCAAGCTTTTCAAAATTGTTGTTACAAGGTTTAATAGTATATTCTAAAGAAACTATACAACAAAACATCAACAACTCAAGCAAAGATAAGGTATATGTTTTGTTTTGATGTTGTAGTTATATGTTTTTAATTCTGATCACTAGTTTTATTTTCAAATATAGCTTTATATAGATGAGAAAAATGATGAAGTTAAAAAATTTTGAGAAAACAAAGGTAAATATTAATATTTATGTGATGATTATATTTACATAGTTTAGTGAAATTCAAATGGTGATTTAGTATTTACTTATCTATATGTTTATTTTAGCCAAATAAGAAAATGATGAATCATTTGTAACAAACAAGTAGAAAAGGAGGTAACAACATCAAAGAAAACAGATTAAAGGTACTATACATAAATCTTGTATGTTTATAAGTTTTATATTAGGAAAATAATATTATTCAATTATTTTATTTGGATTAGGAATGGAAGAATCTTTCAAATCTAGGCATTGAAATTGATATTTTTAGTGACATTCAAAGGGTAACTTTCTTGAGAGCTATTTTTTATTTACACATTGTATTTCTTAAAACTATAATAATATAAATATATATTTTTAAATATCATAATTTACTTACTTCAAAATAAACTATATTAATTGAATATTTGTGATTTATTTCTTAATACAGGTGGATATGATGAAAGAAAATATAAAGATGATACTTTTAAAGTATCTCGCTATTCATACCATTCATCATATGTACTTTTTAAAAGTACATATATAAATCTTAAAAAGACCGATGTTAGCTTTCGGGTCTTTGTAAGGATACAAAAAAGCCAACAAGTGATAATATGATATATGTGATTGTTCATTGACTTTTAGAGAATGGTAAGATTGTAATAGCCACATGCAAAAAACCGATTACTTTTGATGATGCAAAGATTGCAGCATAGTGTTATTATACACTCCTCATTTATAACCTCATTACTACTTCTGAAAAATTATTTTTTTCTCTTTCATTGGCACTATGTATTGATTTCTTCATTTGTTGAGTTTATATTAATCAATTAGATATGTGCTAAGTTCTATTTGAAATTAACTAAATAATCTCTATGCAAATTTCTAGCTGAACATTTTCTATATAATTTTCTACTAAACAAAAGTAATTATGTGCAAACTAGGAAAAATGTGATATCTCTAAGTTATAGAAAAAATAGAATTATATAAGAAAATTCCTAGATATAAAAACTATCATATGTAGAAAAATATCCCCATATAGAGACACAATAAAATTTTTCTATGTTGGAAAATCCCCATACCGAGAAATTTTCTTACATAAGAAGGAAAAAAAGAGGATTCTCTATTAATTCCCTAGTTAAACACACACATAAGTAGGGAAAGTAAATCATAGGGAAAATGAAACATTCCTTAGTTAAAGAAACGAGGGAATCATATATTCTCTATATAGGAAATTTTATTTTTCCCTATATAGGGAAAATTTTCTATGTAAGAAAATCACATTTTTTCCTATGTAGAAAATTTCCAATGTGATTCCCTACTTTTTTCAATTGGAAAATATATCATTTTCCCTATGATTTACTTTCCCTACTTATGTGTATTTTTTACTAGGGATTTTATAGGGAATTCCTTTTTTTTTCCTATGTAGGGTATTCATAGTCATGGTCGTGGTGGTCATGGTCATGGTCATGGTCATGGTTGTAGTCATGGTCGTGGTCATAGTAGTCGTGGTCGTGGTCGTGGGTCGTGGGTCGTGGTTGTGGTTGTCGTAGTCGTAGTCGTGGTTGTGGTCGTGGCCATGGTCATAGTCGTAGTCGTCATCGTAGTCGTAGTCGTGGTAGTGGTGGTGGTGGTGGAGGTGGTAGTCGTAGCCATGGTCATGGTCGTGGTTGTGGTCGTGGTTGTGGTCATGGTCATAGAAAAAGAGAGAGATGGAAGGAGAGGATAACAATTTAAGAAAAAAAAAGAATGATAACAAGAACAAATTGTTTGTTGTAACGTAGACAAAATGGAAAACGATGAAGGTCCTGTTGTTCAAGATCGCGAGGCGTATCTTAATAAGCGTGTTCCATGTCCTTGCTCTCAATGCAAGCTGGGAATTAGACGAAAACACCGATTGTCTATAGAACACGTATGATGATTTGGCGAGTTTCAATCTGAGATGATTGATCAGGCAATTACGGATTTTCAGCAAACAGTAAGAAAAGTTAATATCAATCATGCATTGTAATCGCAAGCTAATTGAATACCATACACAATAAGATTGGGTCTCGCTGGCAAATTTTCTATCCAGGGAGGTGATGTCTCGTCCCAAGGAGGAGTGCACCCTTTGCGGCCAATTAGAAGAGTTCGTGGGCGTGCGATGGATGGAGTGCATGAGCCAATCCACCACTTGTAAGGCTAATCTATACCGTCAATGCCAGAGGAGACAAGCAACCTTCCATACCTACCTACAACTTGGAGCCTGAGATGGAGGCAATCATCGATGCATTGATTCCCATGGATGTCGAGACTTCTGATCCGCTTAGAGAGAAAGCATCCATACCATTATATGATGGGTGCCAAGTATCTTGCCTGAAGACACTGCTTGCACTCTTTAGTGTGCAAGAAAAATACGGGTGGAGCGATACGAGTGTGACCGAGTTGTTCAGGTACCTTGTACATATGCTTCATTGATTTTTTTTTTCGGCACTATTATTAAAAACATTTCTGCTTCTTCAAGGTGTTTATGATTTCTTTCAGGTTATTGAAATATCATATATTACCACCTACAAATACCATGCTTGAGTCTCCTGATGATGCACCACATGTTTTACGAAAGCTTAGCATGGACTACAACAATATCCATGCATGTATCAACAATTGCCTACTGTTTCAAGGAGAATACGAGACTATGGAGACATGTCTAAAGTGTGGTGGTGATAGGTATCGACCGGACTTGCAAGGGCAAACCATCTCTCAAAAAGTTCTCAGACACTTTCTGCTTATCCCCCGCATAAACCACATGTTTCATACATCCGGCATGGCGAGCTTGACAATGTGCCATGCGCAGAATAGGTCTACGGATGGAGTTCAATGAATATCAACGGATTCACACGCATGGAGCCACATTGACTCTATCTTCCAAGGCTTTGCCCGAGAGCCAAGAAATCTTCGACTCAGTCTTGCAATGGATGGCGTGAACCCATTCGGTCTGCGCTCAACTTCTTAGAATGTGTGGCCTATAGTCCTTGTCAACTGCAATATCCCTCCATTCCTTTCTATGAAGAAAGGACATCTCATCCTTAGCTTACTCGTCCCCAACCGCTATAAAATAAAAAATATGGACGTGTATCTTTGTCCATTAGTCGATGAGCTTAAGATTTTGTGGGAGGAGGGGGTCACTGTGCAACATATGAGCAGGCGCAATGGTCATCAATTAGCCAATATTCGAGCCATTCTCATGTGGACGATGCATGACTTTTCCGGATTCTGAGAGTGCTTAGGTGAACAGGCCTCCGTTCTCGTTGGTAATATCTATATTTAATCTCATTCATGCAAGTATTCACTGGGTTGTGGTGTTGGAACAGGTCTGGTTACCTCAAGTTATCATGCATGTCCATTGTGCGGGCCATAGTTAGACTCCCGATGGTCACCAACCATGAAGAAGATGGTATATCAAGGACATGCTGCTTTCTTGCTAGAGAATCATGAATTTAGGGAAGGTTTTCTTGAACGACCTCCAACATGTATGAATGCCGCAAGTTGGTAGGAGCTGAAAATGGTCCACACAGAATCACATCCAAACGAAATGCGGTGGTTCTCAGCTTTCTATAAGTTGCCATATTGGACCCACTTATAGGTCAACCACTTGTTGGATCCCATGCATATTTTCAAGAATGTGGGCAGCTTGCTATGGGACCACATCATAGGAAAGAGAGACATTATAGGGGCACGAATGGATTTGAAGGAGGTAGGTAAGATAGAGACGCTTTGGCCACAGTCGAGTATTGATGATGGTCATGTGCAGCTACCTCGCGCTCCTTGGATTTTGTCCACTAAAGAAGAGCGCATTGTGAAGCAAATAGTCAAGTCTATTCGCACTTCGACGGGTATGATGCGTTCTCTGAGGTCTACATTTTCTAAAGGCGACCAATTATCAGGACTGAAATCCCATGACTGGCATAAGATATGTCAGGTTTGTACTACGAATGGATTGTAATTGGCATGCGTATTTTGCTATTTGGAGTGTAGCCATTATTCTTGGAGCGCTTCATGAATACCCTGAAAGGCTTTCTGCGACAACGAGATCAGCGAGAAGGTAGCATGGATGAAGGTTGGTTGGTGTCTAAGGCGCTAGTGCATATTTCACAATGGCTACCAACGGTGGATCCAAACAACAAAATGCTATGGTCGTCGCTGAAGGACGATGATAGACTGACTGGAGATGTGGTGGTTGGAAATGGGGTAGTAAAAAGAGTGGATGCCTCAATGGAAAAGAAGGTGAATCGCTTTTATATGTTGCACCATGCCTCTATGGAGACATAGCTTGCCAAGTACTAGATCACTAGGCAAGATCGAGAGGAAGCACGAGCTAAATTCTGATGTAGTACGTGCCATCAACTGATTTGATATCCTGAGGGCATGGAGGAGATGCCGAGGTTCATGTCAATGAGATGGTTGCATGGAGCTTTGACCGCAGCATCTCGCGAAGGGACAAAGGTCTCAAGGGAGGAGTGGGAATTCTCGAGGAGATGTAGTCCAAAGGTGATGAGGGGTTTAGGATTTGTCGTATCTAAATTTTATATGCGATATCTAATTTGAGTGTTTCAACGTACAGTACAAAATATATAGTGCATCGTGGTCGCACAGACGGCATTTTTGCGTGGAGCGTATTTACAAAATGCGCTCCACAATGGGCTGTGGTATCATGGCAAGGTTCGAGCAAGAGAGCCCGCGATGAGCAACGGATCCAAACATGGCTGTGGATGAGATGGAGTATTTTGGGAGCTTGCAAAGTATTGTTACGGTGGATTACCGTAGCTTCTCCATGATACTATTCAATGTGAGTGGTTCAAAGTGGTACTTGGAGGAGCTGGAGCAACAGTTCGACAAGATTCATCTAGATTTCTCAAAATAGATTCTGAAAAAAAATTGATGGATTTGCGCGACACCTTTGTGTTGCCGGCCCATTGTGAATAGGTGCATAGGCTCATTTATTTGCTAATTGTTTTACGACATGGTTTATGTCACAATGGTTTAATCTCTCTTGTATGTGTTTGTAAACATGTAATCTTCTATCCAAACCCTCGACAACCTCGATGGTGGTATGTTATACCTTCAACTCCCCGAAGTGCAAGATTATATGATCAAAGCGATGTTCTGAGCATAGATGAAGATAATATGCAAATAGAAGGGTTGATATTGCAAAGGGTGGAGGCCACCGAAATCTTAGAGCCAGCATTGGCTAACAATGATGAAAATACAGGAGTCCAAGAATTCTTTGAGAACGAGGTGAACTCATTCTTTTATGGTGACATGTCTATCGACCTTCCAGTGTATGCAGAGTTGTGTCAGGAGATTGACATGGAACCATAGGATACTTCATACTTGGAGTCTCCACTTACTTAATTCATTGACCAATCGCTTATAAGGGTACATAAGATATGCATTTTAAGTGAGATCTGTTTTTAGGATTTATATTACTCTGCTTTGTATGATTTAAGTTGATTATTCTAACATCATTTTTTGTCTGTGCAGGTGACATTTTCAGGATGAGTTAAGGGATGAGCGATGAGGAGTTACAGGATATCTTCACACGTATGTCTCCAGACCAGATCGCGAGATCCAGAGATATGGTAGATCAAGAGTTGTCTCGGTCTTCCTTAGGGCACTCTTCTAGATCTACTTCAGCGAGATCGGATGCTTCAGCTTCAAGCAGACGAGTTCGATGCTCCAGACTTGGTCCAGAGCGAGGAAGTGCATCGGGGTCAGGGGGATGGTACAGAGATACGGATGTAGTGAGCTCGCGATCAACACGGAATACTGGTGCAACTCCTCGCTCTCGTGGCCCTTCCAAGGAGCGTAGCTCAGGCTCAGGTGGATGCTGTGAAGGCACGAATGCGGTGTCTCCATCTTGTCGTTCAGCTGGAGTTGCATCACCTCTAGGATTTTTCACACCTGTGGGGATGTCTACTCCAGTTACTCTGGCTTTTGCTCAGCCGTCAACAGGTGGCACCCCTATGGGTGCCACTCCGAGAGATATTACCCCAGTTGGTACACCGGATGCACAGGGGTCTCCTGGATATGCCCAAGAGCGTGGATGCAGATGGGAGAGGACCCATCTTAAGCAGACTCCAGGGGGATATGGATATCTAGTCGATGATAGGTCAGGAGCCATTATCATGAATGATAAGGGAAGGAGGGTGATGGCTTGCATGAGAAAGTTGTGCCAATACGTTTTTCAGCACAACGTCTTAGATCATTGGAAGAACATACGGGAGGGGAGCAAGGACTACATAGTAGCATCCTTGCATGAGGAGTTTCCGGTTCCAGCCTCAGTAGATAGATTTTCTACGGGCTGGATGATGGATTGCATGCGTGCATATATGTCACACAAACGATCTGACGCATGCAAGGCAATCAAGAGTAGGGCTGCAAAGCCCGAGTGGTTAGTCGCAGACGACTGGCACGGACTGAGGGAGGAGGCTACAAATTCT
The DNA here is from genome assembly GCF_053477565.2 of Lygodium microphyllum. Classification (NCBI taxonomy): domain Eukaryota; kingdom Viridiplantae; phylum Streptophyta; class Polypodiopsida; order Schizaeales; family Lygodiaceae; genus Lygodium; species Lygodium microphyllum. The sequence goes on from NC_141145.1 coordinate 85,555,561, forward strand.
CCAGGATGTTGGAGTCAGCAGTGTGAGGTAGCGAGGGCACGACTCGAGGCCGGAGTGGTCCATCATCTTTGTACTGACAATCATGTTTCTAATAGTTATCATTTTGTTTTCGTTGCAGCACTCCATTACAAATCATGATCCGAATGGCCTTGAGACTCGATATGTAGAGAGGCACGGTCTCACTTCATTGATCGACCGATTGTATAGACGCGACGGCCCTGAAGTCACTCATCTTTCTTGTCCATTGTTACCATGTTTAATTAAAATGCATTATTGTATGGTGGACTAATGTGTTGTTTCTTTTTTTGCAGAGTCCGTTCGATGCTCCTTTGCGGCGGGACGAGCTTTCGAAGGGCGAGGATATGTAGCTCGCCCTTGGATCCCTGGAGCTCACATACCTTTATTTTTTAGTCGCCCGATCTATGTAGATATTTTCTATATATTAGTGCTATCTTGTTATAATTGTACCAATCGCTTATTATGTAATCATGTAGTTATTTCATGTATCAATGTTATGATTTCAGTATACTTTGTTTTTGTTTGCAAGTGCATTGTACACAGTGAAAAAACTATTTTGTATGGCTTTAATAAAGTACACATTGCCCTGCCATAATTTTTTTTCCCTCTTACCATCGCTATTAGCATCGTAAATTTTACTGCTTGCGTCATTATTGGCATCGTTATTTTCGTCACAAACCGTCGCGACACTGATACTGACGCCAATACCGACGCTGATAGGGACACTGATACCAACTGTTCTATGGCATTGCCAATAACAACGCTTTTTGCGACGACGGAGGAAAATTTTGTTATTTGCATTTTCGTCGCTTTTAACGTCGCTATAAGGCCTATATCTTGTAGTGAACTTCACAAAAAACTCTTAGGTGCTAATTTGCATGCAATGAATTCAAAAAATATTGATATGATAGTTTCTATAGGAATTTTATCTTTTATCATGAAAATTAAGTACTTGAATTGATCCTTCTTAGTCCTAGAAAAATTCACCATTAGAAAATGAGAAATTCTCTATGTTAACATACCATAGCAAGGAAAAATGTCAAAACTAGAGTATGACTTAAAGAAAGTTTGTGCTTTGAAAAGATTCAACAAAAGGAATAAGAAAACTATCCCATGTAGATAGTGAAAATCTTATTTTCCTTTCTCTTTTTTGTATATATAGTCACGGGCTTCTAATTATTCTCATTGAAAGAAGAAGTTCCATACATTCAATAAAAGATGCTTTGAACAAATTCAAGAGTCCCCTACTACATACATCACTTGTGCTTCTCATTTATTTGATGATACAACAACATATAAACATAAGGCCCTAGGATGGACTTTAGAGTTTCTAAATGAGAAACACCTGATATACAAGGGATACATAAAGGCTACTAATATTAGCAATATTGAAACTATTTTCTACTGGGAATTAATATGTTATGTAGTATTAAATTCACATAAGGATTATTATGTGTAAGAGTATACGAAAGAAAGTTATTTTCTTGCTCAGATATACAGATATTGAGATTATAGATCGACCTTGGAAAAAATACACACATTCATAATACAAAGCTCATAAAGACAATGATTGCAAGGATAATGATGAAGAAAATGCCTCATCATATACACACTTGCACCTAAATAAGGCTATTTAATTATGAATCTACATACTTGCATTTTTTAAACCTGCAATGAATACATATAGTTTAAATATATCTTCAAATTACTTAGTACAATTAATTCTTTTATTTGCCTAGTCTGCACCATGCAATATTGTTTGACATCAATGCATGGTAATGTACTTGATTAGAAATATCTAACATCATTCTCTTCTTATTTTTTGTATAGTCATGACTTCATGGAATGTTGGAAACTTGAGCTCTAGAAAAGGACACAAATTTCTATTTATCACTTTCGTGACCTTCTTATATGCAGTATTATCAAGTTTCTAGCCAATTAGATACAACCCTAGACAAAAGTTCAGCGTAGAAAATCTCCAACATATTGCACGTATTTGGGAGGCATATAGTAAGCAATCCAAAGGGTAATAGGATGCAAGTATTGTTGAGATATCGAGCTCCACTCCTGATATGCCAGGGTGACCGTTGTGCATTTATATCAGCGACTTGTCAGTTGCAGATGCGGTTGGTACACCGCCCATGAATAATAGCTAGATGATAGTTATCCTTATCTACTCTAGTTCGTGGCTCAGTTAGTATGCCACCTTAGTTAATTGAGTTTGGTTTGAGACCCATATATAGGGTTCTTCTATTTCTATGTACTAGAGTTCTTTTGGCTTACACAACTAAGAAGAGGAAAACTTTTTTCAGCCTCCACCTGTGTGTATATTCCCCCATTGTGCAAGCAAGAAAGCTACAAGTGAGACTCCTTCCTTCTCTCCCACAATCTTGACATGGTATCAGAGCCTTGTTCGTGGTAAGGAGATCAAGAAAGCAAACCAAATTCGCGGTGTTCTGGTAAGAGGACCAATGTTGCTTTCATTTTTCTATTTTGGGAGCAAGTGTGTGCAGGTAGCACAGCCGGAAAGTGCAAGAGTGCATTATCTCAGATTGAGACGTCCTTCGCAGTATAGCAAGAGGGCAGTATATGCTGAGGGAGCAGCCTTTAGCCCTTGGTTGCTCTGTTTTTTTTATTTGAGGCCATTTTGGGGCCTGTTTTGGAGACGGAAGTTTTCTGCACGCACTCAGGAAAAGGCCTTGTTTTATGTTGTGCAACCATTGTTCTACAGGTTGGTGAAAATTTACAGTAGAAATTGCATCGTATGCCTGTGCGCAGAGACATTGGGAGTTACAGAATCATCCTTGTTGCCTGTTGATGCAAAATCATCACTAGGAAGTGACTATGTGGTCAAATACCACTTTCATCAGTTTTGCAGATTTGCCCTTGTGAGGCTAAAGCTGTGTTCTTTGCAGTGACAAATTTTTTTGCAGTGTTCTGTAATGGCGTTTGATTCTCTTTCGCAGATTGTCATTGAAAAGCTTGACAAGAACAACTTCCTAGCTTGGAAGTTCAGAATGACAAATTTCCTTATGGAAAAAGGATATTGGGAATTCGTTGTAGGAAATAAAGAAGAACCAGTTCTTCCTGATGTTCCCAATCAACAACAAATGCAGGCATTTAAAGCATAGCATGAGAGAGCCAGGAAAGTTATATACTGACTGTCTATCAACATTTCAGACTCTATGATTGTGCATATTCAAGATGCAAGTACGCCAAAGGAGGCATGGGATACTTTGTCAAAAATGTATAGCACAAATACGCAAGCCACGAAAATACAGCTCAAGCAAGAGTTGCACAATGCACAAAGAGAAAGTATAAGCATCAATGACTACCACATGAAAGTGAAGAAGATTGCAGATGCACTTGCTTCCATTGGGTCGCCACTGGAAGATGATGATTTAGTTTTTGTGACCTTGAATTGTCTAGGAAAGGATTATGCATAGTTCCGAACATCCATTTCCGTCCGTGAAAGATTTCCTGATTTTGAGGAGTTGATTGCTCTTCTAACTTCTGAGGAGCAAAGAAATGGTGGTGCATCTTCTTCAGGAGGAACTTTAAAAGAAGCAGTCTTCTACTCAAATGCTGGAAGAGGTAGAGGCAGAGGTAGAGGAGGCCGATCTGGAGGCTGTGGTAGAAATCAGAATATGCAGCAAACTCAAGAAAACCAGTCCTATGGAAGAGGATGTGGTAACTCTAGAGGCAGGGGGAGCCAAAGAGGTTGCGGTGGATGGCAAAGAGACCAAAATGCAAATAGTAATGTTGAATGCTACTACTATGGTAAAATGGGTCGTATGGCTAAAGACTGCTATAAAAAGCAGAATGACATCATGAATGGAAAATTGCAACAAGGGAATTATGCATCTTCTAGTAGACAGGGTAATGATAGAAATGAGTATTTGTTTATGGTGCAGCACATGACCAATTCTGTGACAAGTGTAGAAGAAAGAAACGATGTGTGGTATGTTGACTCAGGTGCATCAAACCACATGACAGGTCATGCAGAATGGATGCAGGATGCAAGGAAAATGGAAAAACCAGGATTTGTGGAGATTGGTGATGATACTGCACATCCTATTGTGAAGATTGGAAAAATTCATTTGTCTATGCAGAATGAGAAAAAGAAATACCTATCGGATGTATTTCATGTTCCGAATATCACCAAGAACCTGGTTTCTGTCGGTCAAATGGTTGAGCAGGGCTTGCAGGTCAGATTTAATTCTCATGGATGCTTTGTTGAGGATATGAAAAATAAAGGTCGCTTGATAGAAAAAGGAAAGAATAAGGGCAGAATGTTTACGTTGGATATAGACATGCCTGAATTGAGTGCAGCAATGTTTGCACATGGGACCGGTGTAGTTGCAGATATTGATATCTGGCATAAACGCATTGGTCATGTTAATGTACATCGACTTAAATTAATGCAAGCCTAAAACATTGTTGCAGGGTTACCTAAATTCAAGGTTGCAAAAATGCATAAGGTATGTGAAGCCTGTCAGTTTGGAAAATAGGCAAGGAAACCATTTCCTAGACATGTTCAAGAGAGTAAGAAGCCATTGGAACTAATCCACTCTGATGTGTGGACTACTAAAGCTGCATCTCTTGGAGGCTGTCATTATTTTGTCACTTTTATTGATGACTATAGCAGAAAATTTTGGGTGTATTTTATGAAAAAGAAAAGTGAAGTTTTTAAGCATTTCAAAACTCTTAAAACTATGGTTGAAAAAGAAACAGGCCTCCAAATAAAATACCTAAGGTTAGATGGAGGGGGAGAGTATCTCTCAAATGAGTTTGCAAGGTTCCTGTAGGAGCATGGCATAAAGCAACAATATTCATGCAGTCATACCCCACAACAAAATGGAATTGCAGAAAGGAAAAACATGAATATTGGAGAGGTATCTCATGCCATGCTCAACGAAAAAGACTTGCCATATTTTTACTGGGATGAAGCAATTGCTACAGCAGTCTACATAATAAACAGGACTCCCACTGCAGCAATACATGGGATGACTCTAGAGGAGAGGTATACTGGTAGGAAACCAGATATTTCTCATTTGAAGATTTTTGGATGCATTGCCTATGTTCATGTTCCTTTAGGGCTTTTGCTTCTTCTACATCTCTATTGCTAGCTTCCTCCTTTAGCACAGCAATCTCCCTTTGGTATTCTGCTATCTACTTAGTTTTCTCCACCTGGAGAGTGGCTCTTGATTCTTGCTCTGTTGCCAACTCTTCCATGGCAGTTCTCTTTTCTTCCTTGGCCTTTTCTAGCTGCAAGAGGAGCTCCTTAACATACTCATCGTATTGGCCGAGGTGGGGGATGGGACATGGTGGCGGTGGTGATAGTGGCTTTTGTTTTCTGTCTTTTAAGCTTTGGCCTTGGCTCCACATCAGCCATGGCTGCCCTCTTCACTCCTGACGCTGGGTTGGCCATGCCCGCTTCTCTTGCCAACTCCCTTTCCACCAGGAACTGCAGCCAAGTGACCATATTGCTCTCATCGACCTTTGGAGTGGAGCCTTGGGTGGCGATGGTAGTGGGCGTTGTCATGATGAGAGTAGCTAGTGTGGTAGGTACGAAGAGAGGGGGAGTTGGCATCATTGGTTCTTTACCTTTTCCTTCTGCTGGAGGCAGGGTTGCGATTTCTGACACAATGGTACTGGAACCAGGTGCTTTTGTTCTATGTGGGCTCTTTGCGCCCTCCCGGTCTCTTTTGTGCTACTCCTCATCAATGGAGCCACGAGTGGACAACGCTATTTCTTCCTCTTCCTTTCTTCTCAACTCCTCTTCAGTCTTCTTTTTTCTCTTCTCCTTATCCCTGAGCGACTCCCTACGAGCCCTCTCCAGATCTTTTTTTTATTTTTTCTTGCGCTCTTCTTCCCTCTTTCCATGCAGGGCTTTCGTCCTTTGTTTTGCGTGCCTCTGTGGGCTGCCCGGGGACTCTCCCTCTTCCTCGTGGTCAATATCTATTTTATCTGAAGACCTATGCTGTTCTTCTGTGTGAGGTAGGGATTGTGACGGTGATTCGTTACTTCCTTCTTCGTCTCCCTTCTTATCTTCTTATTCCTGTCCTTGCCCTAGTGCTTCTCGAATTATGGCAATAAGGACACCTCCAAACCTATGGTTGAGGCCTTGGAGGATGATGCCTTGCATGTTGATCTGGACGATGGGGATTCTCCTCCAGCGGCTCTTCCTCCCGTTTCTAGGGCCTTAACCGAAGCCTCTATGGTTCTCCTCACAAATCCATTCAGGTTTACCTCATCCAATGATTGTGCCGCAATGTTGTCGAGTAGAGGCATGTTGATCCGGCTCATTATGATTTTGTACCTCTGGCTCAAAAACAAAGTGTGCACCATTTTTACTTGTAGCTCGATATCTGGGTTTGGGATGTCTGCCAAGCTAATCCTATCGTACTAGGTTTTCCACCAATTCTAGGGTAAGCTCAATCTGTACTTTCCGGGTGGCATCATTCTTGCGCATCGTAATGGTGCCTCTGTTTTTGTTAAAGGTGCACAAAAATTCAGCGAACTGGGTGTAGTTCACCCTCTGGCCCACTGCGTCTAGGTATTTCTGCAGATGGCATAGGTCTATAATCTGGAGCACTATCGGCTCTTCGATGGCCACATCTTCAAGGTTGAAGATCTGACGGAACTTCAATTGGTTAAAGGCTCTAGTCTCCACCGTGAGGCCATACTTTACTTACTCCTCCTCCGAGAAGAGGAGCTTGCCAGCCTTGTCCTGGCTTGCCATGATCGATGCTTGCAAGTTTAGCCATTTCCACTATTAGTGCTTTTTGATAAGTAACTTGCTAAAAGAAGAAAAGTGTAGCAGATTTTATTATCTGAAATATTTTAGTATAGCCTTAACTTTTCTTTTCAAACTTTTACCATTACATTTTACCATTGCATTTCAAATTTTATTAACATCTCATACTTGGCTCACTTTTTAAATTCCACCTTACCCCCTCCCCCTTTGGAACGAGAAGAATCCGTCCTAGGATTGGAGGTTGAGAGGACAAGGGCATTCAGCATAAAGAGCATCGGTCTATTTGCGTAGGAGCCAAGCATAGAAGTTGGGGTTGTACTCTAGCTGAGCTTCTTAGTCTAATTCGAATGGACGGATACCCACGTGTGTGATGTATGTTAGAACATCGGTTAGGAGATCGCAAGAATCGACCCGACTTGCAATGTGGAGTTCTTCCTCTGTTAAGAGGCGGTCAAGGTAGGGATGCCCCTTGATGTGCTCTTCCATGGGTCGGCCACGAAGACTGGTTAATACTCAATACGAGGTTCGCATGACGTATGTGGGGTCGTACTCTGCTGTTTTGATGGCGCGGCGTTGCTCAGCGTTGGTCATTATGCGGCACCCCTCAACTTCCCATTGTAGCCTAAGAGTGTATCAATGCTTCAAAAACGTGGAGTCAGTATCAACGAGCTTGGATAACTCAGTGATTTCTTGATCAGCGATAGCAAAAGTAGTTCGCTGATCGTAGAATGTGATAAGACGTTGTTTAATGGCTTGCTCTTTGGAGATCTCGCTGTTGAGCAACTCAGCAGTAGTAGAGTGAGAAGCTTTTGCAAATGCGAATTTAAAGGTCTCCCAAGAGCAAGGCATATTGCGCACTTCCGTTGCAAAGGGTTCTTCCAATAGACCTAAGTCCAAGCGGTCGTAGCTGAGGGCTAGCGACACGAAGGTGGCATTGAGTCGTTTAATGCATTCCACCACGTCATCCGCAGTGTCCTCTGCAAGATCAGCGGCTAGTGCTAGAAAGGATTTTCGTTAGGAGGGCGTAAGGTTGACAAGTGGTTGAGGTTTGACAGAACAAGCACTTTTGACAATGAAGATGGGCGGTTGGAAGGGTTCGTGAGTTTGTGGTTGGGCCGTTTGGATATTGAGTGGATTGGGGGCAGCCATGACCGACGGGCTGTTGCATTCAGGTTGGAGTTGGGGAGGCAGATTGACTTCGGCGGGTGATGACTCTTGTGACGGAGCCTGCGGTTTGGGCCGGTAGACTTGTGGGACTCCCTTGGGTCTAGGTGTGGATGGGGCGGATGGTTGTGGTTCAGGAGATCACTGTGGCTTGCGGTTTTGAGGGTTGATGGAACGTAGTTTGAGCAAGCTTGAGGTCGGTGTATGAGTGGTTCCTTTGGGAGTGTAGCCCTTAGGGATCCACAGCCAGGTATTTCCCTCGTAGTAGCCTTGCGTACGTAAGACGGCTTTAGAGACCCATTTTTGCTTGATCATGCGGCACTTTCTGTTACTATGTCTTGCCCTCCTAGGGCTAGAGTTTTTGGTCCTATGAGGATAGGAGTGTCAACTTCTAGGCGACGGTTGTGGCTCTATTTGGGCTTCCATTGAAATCTAAGCTGTTGAGTGTGATGTTTTACTATTGTGGGTTGTGATTCCTGAATTCTGGAAGGTGGTGGCCGTGCACGACCCCCCTTCGTAGATTTGGTCATGGAGAATTCTATCGGTGGCTTTACAGACGGTGGTGAAGTCACGCAGCCCTTGCTGAAAGCTGTGACAATGCGAACATCGCCTATTGCAAGGTGGATGCGCTGCGACTCATAATCGACATTACAGTGAGTCTGATTTTTGAAAGTTCGACCCAGCAGTGACTCTGTGCCTGCGTCTTTCACATTTGGCAATACGTAAAAAACCATTGCAACAGTCTCACACTCGATAGAAATGGCTACTTTGCACTTTCCGAGGAGTGCGTAGGAATGGGCCCCATATGGGCTCAATTTAGCATTCGTGGGCTGAAGTGGTGGGCTGCCAAGTTTGGTCCAATGATCGTGAGTTAGGACATTACAGTTTGCTCCCTCATCGATCAGAGCGTTGAAAGCGTAGGTTTGTTTTGCAATGACCGTTATGTGGAGGTATGCGGGCTCTACGGCTTCCTCATCCTCATCATCAATCTCCATGATTGTGGCCACTCGTACTTCGACAGGTGATTCCAACATCGGGGGCTCGTGCAAAGGATGGGTGGGAGGGTAGTACTTCGTGACACGACTACCATTGAAAAAGCCTATTCCTTCACCATCTAAGGTTTCGAATTCGACATTGCCTGTGAGGCTGATCGCACGAACCTTGAAGGGTCCAAGGCCTTGAAATTTCATTTTCTGTTTATGTCCCTTAACAGAGTAGAGGAGCACTAAGTCTCCCTGTTCAAAGTCGCATTGCCTGACATGCTTGTCAAACCAACTCTTCCGACGGGTCTTCTCACATATAAGTGCATGGGTGGCTAGAAGACGGGTTTCTGATAGGTGTTCAAGCTCGACCAAGCGTTGCGTCCATGCCTCCTTCCCTTCCTATAGTTCTTGAAGGGCTATTCTCAAGCTAGGAACAATGAATTCTAAGGGTAGGATTGCTTATGTTCCATAGGTTAGCCTGAACGGGGTTTGACCGACAGCCACTTTATAAGCTGTACGGTAAGCCCACAAAGCTGCCATAAGCTTGTTGTCCCAGCCACTTCGTGAGGTTGAGACTACTTTGGTCAGGACATTAATGAGAATCTTATTCGTGGATTCTGCTTGACCGTTCGCTTGAGGGTAGTATGGAGATGATTTGAGATGGATAATGAGAAAGGTGGACAGGAGATGCGCTATCACTTCGTTGATGAAATGCGTGCCCTGGTCACTAACCAGTTCGATGGGGCAGCCAAATCGTGAGATCACTTGCTCCCATAAGAACTTGGCGTTGTCCTAGCGTCCTTTTTTCATGTGGCACTTACCTCTGCCCATTTTGTGAGGTAATCCGTGGCCACAATGATGTACTTGGCTTGTGAGTACTGTGCCGCAGGACTGATGGGTCCTATGAAGTCGATTCCCCATTTTTCGAAGGGTTAGCGAGTAATAATTGCGGTCAACTCCATTTGATTCTTGCGAATCTCGACTTTTGTCCGTTTGCACTCGTCACAATGCTTGACAAATCGCGTGGCATTGTGGAAATGGGCCACCATAGTTGAGACTGCAGCACCTTCCGTGCCGTCATGTCTCCGCTAAAGTGTCCTCCCGCAATGTCGCTGTGTGCCTCTGAGAGCACATTGTGCATCTCATGCTCATACACGCATCTATGCAGCAATCCATCTTACCCCAACCTATAGAGTTGGCCTACAATCAGATTGTAGGGCTGGATCTTCAGGATCAAGTGCCTAAGTCAAGCTTTTTCTATTGCTCGCTCAGGTAGTCCGTGCTCAAGCACTTGGACTATGTCGTCCGCTCAATATGGCGTTAGATCAGCCTTAAATAAATCTCTCTCGCTGGACATGTTAAATAGATGGGCATCGGGTAATTCATCCACGATACCTTGTCTGGCGGCTTCTCCCCTGGAGACGCATGACATGTGATCAGCCATATAATGTTGTTTTCCCTTTCATACTACCACGGAGAAATCGAACTCTAGAAGCAGAAGGAGCCATCGAGCTATGTGTCCTGTAGTGTAAGGTTTGTTCACGAGATAGAGCAAGGCTTGATGGTCCATGAAGAAGGTAAAGGGTGTGGCCAAAAGATAATGCCGAAGTTTCTTCATAGGAAATACCATGGCTATCCCCTCCCTTTTGTGTTGTCGAGCAGCTCATTTCCATCTCAGTGAGTTGTCTGCTAGAAAAGCTCACTAGATAATCTAAGTTGTGTTTGCGAGGTTGGAACAACACTGCCCCCACAGCGAACTTGGAAGCGTCGATGTGCACGTGGAAGGTAATGGTCCAATCTGGGGCTCATAGAATTGGTACTCTTGTTAGAGCCTTTTTCAATTCTTTGTACGCTTTTTGGCATGCCTCTGTCCATTCGAAGACGATCAGCAGCTTGTATAAAGGTCTGGCAATCAACGCATAGTTCAGTACAAACCGCGGATAGTACCCCGTATGGCTTAAGAAGCATTGAACTCCCTTGTAGTTAATTGGGGATGGAAGGTCAACAATAACCCTGACCTTCGAGAAGTCAGTGGCAATGCCATTCTTGGACACCACATGTCCTAGGATGCATCCGTGCTTTACCCAAAACTAGCACTTCAAGGGGTTCAAGGAGAGACGATATAATCGACACTGTTCAAAGACCGCGCGGAGTTTGTATAAGTGTTCGATCCAGGTCGAATGGACACACAAGTCATCGACAAATACTTCTAACTCCTTGTGAAGCATGTCCTTAAAGATGGTGCACATGAGACGTTGGAAAGTGGCAAGGGCATTGGTCAACCCGAAGGGCATGACTATGTATGCAAAGACGCCCCACTCAGTGGCAAAGGCGGTCTTGTGCCTATCTGTAGGATGTGTTTATGGTAAAGCAGCCAGTTGATGTTCATGAGGATGCATGATTACATGACAAGGTGTCTATGCTTAAAGGCAAATGTCATAATTTGGAATGTAGATTGCAAGAGGCTTAGAAAGCCAAAATACATAGTGAGGACTATATTGCTACTTTGTTGCAAGAGAAGCATTTTGATGCTGGTGATAGCACTCATGTGGTTCATGAGGTTGTGTAGGAGGTGCATGAGGAGTTCCAAGAGATGAGGGGTGTTGTACCTACTGGACATAAATCTTTGTCTTCTTGAATGCATATGTCTTCCTGCAGGGACATTATTGTTTATGTTCCAATTACTTTCTAGTTGCTCATAGTTTCATGCTATTACTTCTTTTTGGATTTTGTACTTCATTCATCTTTTTTATTGGCTCTAGAACTGCTTATGCAGCTGCATAAGAGGATTATGAGTATCTCAAAGGAGCTCTACTCATGATAGCTCAGTGTGGCCTATTTAGGGGTCCAAGGCCTCTACAGGGTATAAGTATGTTCTTTATGTCATTTAGTCTCTTACTATATGATTGTGGGTTCAGATCATGCCTAGGCTAGTCATCCACTGGGTTGTGCCTAGTGTTAGGGGTGCGAATCCCTAGTCCTTGAACTCCATTAATGACCTTAGTCTCTTAATTTCATATAGGGATATAATGTTTTGAGATCAACCTATGTGATTGTGTCTTTAAATGTCATGGGACAGAATACCTGTATGTCACAAGCTAATTCTAATATGCATGTAGTTGTATTTTCTTGAAGAGAGTCGCAGAATTTCTGAATATAGAGAGCGTCACCGCCAGGTCTTCATGGTCGCTACAAGTTGTTCTCAATGTTTCATGTGTCACGTTCGTTAAGTATTTAAATATTTGTTTGTGTATTGTGGAATCATAAATGGTTTTCGGTTATGGGTATTGAAGCTTATGCAAAGATTACGTATATGCTTTTGTTCTTTATTCTAGTACCATGGTAGGTTCATGTATTCTTTGCTTCCTCCTTGTGAATGCCCTAAGCATGGTTGATGGCCAAGGTACCCTAGTAGATTCTGTGAAAGCTACAAGGCCGAAGAAAATCAAAAGTGGATACAATGATGTCTGCCATATGTATTGTGTGAGGTTGAAGGTATTCCAAAGGTCTTTTATGACTTGGGATTAATACTCATAGACATTGCTCAGGTTTTTTATAACTACACTCATGATCATGGTTGGTCTAGAGAAAATGTAGATACTTTGAGAGAATTGCTTGGTTCTTGGAGAGAGTAAGGATTGAAGAACTCTTAGAATCCAACTCAGCACCATTGGAGCATGTTGCAGGTATAAACTCTTCTCAACTTTCCTTTTGTTTATGTATTTATGGTATCTACATTTTAATTTAATAATTTATATTTTTCATATCAATTATAGGTTTCCGAGAGTTCTTGGATAATATTCTTCATCATGGTAGCCATGATGCTTTTTGCTGCTATACGTATGAACATATGGTCTCGACATATGCTATTATCAAAACAAACAACAAAGATAATGAAATTTCTTATGCAAATTATCAAATGTGGATTCTCTTTACATGGGTACTCATTCATATAACAAAATACTAGCTTGGCAAAATTATGCCACATCAAAGAATGATAAGACAGTATCACAAAGCTCTCTTGCCACCTGATGGTAGATACTTAGTGGATTTTGATAGATGTGCTAGATGTCCAGAATGGCATGCATTAGGTCCCATGTATGTATCATGTGTTGATAGAGAAAAAGTTTTATGGAGGTTTTTTACGAAAGCTAATGATTGTGCATGCAAAATAGCAATAGTAACAATGGGCATAGTAATAGGAGGAAAGCGGTTGAGATACAGGAATGCAACTAGTGATGAGAAGAGGTACATCCATCAAACTTTCAATATAGAGGTGGAACAAGTAATACAACATAAAAAAGGTTTTATTAAGGGAGAAACTTATAAAGTTGAAGATAAAGTAGTTGTAAGATGTGACAATGATACCACTATTGATATAAATGTTGGCCATTGAAAAGCATGCATATCATCACTTTTCTCATTGGAATGTCATGGTGAAGTGAGGCTCGATATTACTATAGACAATGTATTATGATGGAAAGGGGGCATGAAAGTTTGGTTGTGGATACCACTAGAGGCATGACTCGCTTGCAAAATAGTTTTGTGCCATTTTTATGGGACAATATTAGACCAATAGAGTTATTATTACATAAATTGATCCCACTTCAACATGGAGTTTCTATTATTGCATAGAGACAAAGGATTTGAGACTAAGGTCATGCTTAACAAAGATAGGTTGCATTGGTTGCATCCCTCCTTGGCTATAGGAGAATGAAATCATTTATATGAAATTAGATTTATCAACACTGTGTGGGCCTAATGTCTGAAATTATGCGATCATAAGGTCAGTTAATTATAGAATGAAGCAAGTTAAAGTTGGACGGTTGATTAAGGTTCTGACTAGGGTCCACTTGCAAGAAAATATTTGAAATGTGAGAGAAGAGAATCTAGAATGGAAAGATTGGTGGTTGTGTGTATCCTCACAGAAGTGATTGCATGCAATCAAAACAAAATCAATGATAATCAATAAAAGAAAAAAAATCATACCTATTATGCGTTGTTCACTTGAATATGACTCAACAATCTTATGATGGTATGTTTATTAATGTTCTTTTTTATGTTTCCTAGAATTTTTTTAATAGAATTAATTAATATCAATTTTCTCATGATCACTATATTTCAAATGTTCACTTCTAGTATAGAGATGATGGCTCTTCTAAAGAATATGATGAGTGAACATCCCAGGGTCCTTGGGCTTGTGGATTCTATGATGAATGAGGTAAAAGGTACAATATTTTTTGTAATCTAAGTATTTTCATAATAGGTGGTTCAATCAAATACATTATTTTTTATTTGTTTCTTTACTTTCTCAAAATTTTCGAATCTCAATATTAACATAAACATTGATTAATTGTATGCAAACATAAAAGAAAATATTACTAAAGATGGTATAAGAGAAAATGTAGGAAAGGAAGATAATGAGGTCACTTGTCTTAATGTTTCATTGAGTCCAAGAATAGCTACCTTTTTTTTGTAAGATAATGATCAAATATTATAACAACTATCTACTTAGGGATATTTGATATCTTAAGTTTCATCAAGTATAATCCGCCTACTGTCATATGATGAAATATTTCGACCACCCACCTTGGAAAGGAGAGAAAAGGGTAGATTTTATGGGAAAAAAATATTGGTTGAATGCTTTAAAAGCTAACATGCACTCATGCTCGAAAATTATCGACGCGTACAAAAAAGGTTTAACTACTCAAATTCAAATGATCTACTCTACCAAAAGGCTGAAAGATAATGTATTAAATCAATAATCTCTCAAAATCACCATGAAATTTTACCATTGAGGTTTCATGGATGTGAGTACTTGTGAAGAGAGAGTGATGTTCATAACTAGTGGAAAAGAACAAGGCAAGATGAGAGGAAGTATTTGAGGAGAAAGGGTATTCTAAAGAAAGTAAGCTAGTCAACTTTTTTTCTCATTAACATTCCTAATATTTGAGACATAGAGTTTTAGTTGGTGAATCCATTAATTTTCTAGCATATAGAAAGAGTCCACAACCTTTCTTAGAGTGAAAAGTTTGGATATGTGGAACCTATACCCAAAGATGTGATTTCAAATACAATAGCATCAACAGTAAGATAATATCACTTATATGTTTGGTTTTATTATTATCTTGTTAGTTCCACCTCTTCCATACCCATATATATACCTTTTGATGGTAGTGTTGTGAAGTACATACTCTTGTTGTGTTTAATTTTTAATGCATGATTTTTTTTGCTTTTATGGTATTTCATGTATTTAATATATATGTGTAGTATTATCTTAGCCTCTTGGAGAAGAAAAAATCTTTGATGGTTTGCATAAAGATAATGACACATTTATCATTCTAGCTAATGATTTTATTTTAAAAAATTATAGTTTTATTAGATAATTTATATTTTATATATGTTTATATATGAAGATTTATTTGTCTTCGTAGATGAATATGTTTGTCAAAGGAGAAGAAAGCTTTCAAGAATTTCAAGATTATACAACAAATTGGGTTTTGATATCTATGTTAAAGTTTATTTTGACTACATATTTGTATTCTTAATATTTTATTTTATTATTTGCTTTGTGAAAATGTGTTATGACTAAAGGATGTTGAAAATGAAGATGAGGATCTTGATGTGGAAAGCGGTGCAAGCTTTTCAAAGTTGTTGTTACAAGGTTTAATAGTATATTCTAAAGAAACTATACAACAAAACATCAACAACTCAAGCAAAGATAAGGTATATGTTTTGTTTTGATGTTGTAGTTATATGTTTTTAATTATGATCACTAGTTTTATTTTCAAATATAGCTTTATATAGATGAGAAAAACGATGAAGTTAAAAAATTTGGAGAAAACAAAGGTAAATATTAATATTTATGTGATGATTACATTTACATAGTTTAGTGAAATTCAAATGGTGATTTAGTATTTACTTATCTATATGTTTATTTTAGCCAAATAAGAAAATGATGAATCATTTGTAACAAACAAGTAGAAAAGGAGGTAACAACATCAAAGAAAAGAGATTAAAGGTACTATACATAAATCTTGTATGTTTATAAGTTTTATATTAGAAAAATAATATTGTTTGGTTATTTTATGTGGATTAGGAATGGAAGAATCTTTCAAATCTAGGCATTGAAATTGATATTTTTAGTGACATTCAAAGGGTAACTTTCTTGAGAGCTATTTTTTATTTACACATTGTATTTTTTAAAACTATAATAATATAAATATATATTTTTAAATATCATAATTTAGTTACTTCAAAATAAATTATATTAATTGAATATTTGTGATTTATTTCTTAATGCAGGTGGATATGATGAAAGAAAATATAAAGATGATACTTTTAAAGTACCTCGCTATTCATACCATTCATCATGTGTACTTTTAAAAAGTACATATATAAATCTTTAAAAGATTGATGTTAGCTTTCGAGTCTTTGTAAGGATACAAAAAAGCCAACAAGTAATAATATGATACATGTGATTGCTCATTGGCTTTTAGAGAATGGTAAGATTGTAATAGCTACATGCAAAAATATGATTAATTTCGATGATGCGAAGATTGTAGCATTGTGTTATTATACACTCCTCATTTATGAACTCATTACTACTTTAGAAAATTTATTTTTTTCTCTTTCATTGACACTATGTATTGATTTCTTCATTTGTTGAGTTTATATTAATCAATTAGATATGTACTAAGTTCTATTTGAAATTAACTAAATAATCTCTATGTAAATTTCTAGCTGAGAATTTTCTATATAATTTTCTACTTAAAAATAAACAAAAGTAAGTATGTGCAAAGTAGGAAAAATGTGATATCTCTAAGTTATAGAAAAAATAGAATTATATAAGAAAATTCCTAGATAGAAAAACTATCATATGTAGAAAAATATCCCCATATAGGGACACAATAAAATTTTTCTATGTTGGAAAATCCCCACACTGAGAAATTTTCTTACATAAGAAGGAAAAAAAGAGGATTTTCTATTAATTCCCTAGTTAAACACACACATAAGTAGGGAAAGTAAATCATAGGGAAAATGAAACATTCCTTAGTTAAAGAAAGGAGGGAATCATATATTCTCTATACAGGAACTTTTATTTTTCCCTATATAGGGAAATTTTCCTATATAGGAAAATCACATTTTTTCCTATGTAGAAAATTTCCAATGTGATTCCCTAGTTTTCTCAATCAGAAAATATTTCATTTTCCCTATGATTTACTTTCCCTACTTATGTGTATTTTTTACTAGGGATTTGATAGGGAATTTCTTTTTTTTTTCCTATGTAGGGAATAATTAAAAGTTCCTAGTGATTAAGCTTAAAAATATAACCACATCATCAAATATATTATCTTTGGCAAGAATTATACAAATAGTTATCACTCCAAAGCATCTAGCTCTAGACCCACTATAACCACACATGTAGCCAAAAGTTCCTCTCTACCAAAATTATATTTTCCAGTCCTCTATTGAAAACTTCACATCCAATAACTTTGAATAATAGCTTTTAAAGCCATCATTAACAAAATTGAAAAGGTTCAGAATGTGTTGTGATAAATTGCAATAGTTTGATTATTTAAGCTTCCAATATAGTGACTGAATAGTTTGGCTCTTTTAAGAAAGTTATCAAGATCATCAATTTCAATCTACATAAGAAAAACAAATTTCCTTATCAATAGATAAAAATCTTAAGGTCACTTATCCATTAAGCAAAACAAAACTCTAGTATTGAGTCTATGAAGACCTCAAAAATATATTTCATACCTTCGGGTTTTCAACATCTTCAAGAAGGCTCTCATCATAAAGATTTATTCATCATAAACATCATAAATTTGTTGAATCTCATTGAGAAACACATATCTTTTTCTTATTGGCAAGATAGGTAGAAAATTTAGGGATATAATCAAGACGACCTTCTTCAATATCTCTACTCAAAACCATATTGTCTTCCTCTACCTTTGTAATGTTCATATCAGGATCAAAACCTTGCATGAGCTAGTTCTCAACATCCTATGCCTTCTCTTCAATCTCCTTTTCTATGCATGCAACAACTTCTTCCTTGTTCTCTTGCACCTTCTATGAAGAATAATCCTCCATATCTTAGATAAACATAATAAGAAAAACCATGTCTTTTTGAATCAAAAGACATTGTTGCTAATCTCTATGAAAATGGCGATTCATTTTATGCCTTCTAAACTCCTGATCAACAAAATAATACATATAGTAATCAAATTTTTCCTAGGACCTCTATGTCTTTGGTTTCCACATGATATATGGTTTCTAGCCAATTGAATACTACTAAGATTATTACATTAGGTAGTAACCTTCTTATCCATGTGTATCCCCAAATCATCAAGTCACTTACATAACCAAGCTATCTCACATGCTGAAATTGCAATACCTTTGTACTCTACCTTTGTACAAGACAAGGCTACTATTGGTTGTTTCTTATTACCCTAACTAATAGAAATACTCCCAAAGGAAAAGGAAAACCCACTAGTAGATCTCCTAACTAAGATATACTACCACCCCAATCTGCATTTGTGTAACCATACAACTCCAATGGTACACCTACACCATAGAATAAGGAATAGTCCGATGTGGACTTGATATACTGCCATGTGCACTGCACTGCATTGAAATGTAACTTTTTTAAAAGTTACATAAATTGATTCTCCAAACCAACCGTGTAGTTTAGGTCTAGCCTAGTGATCGTTAAAGAGATAAGGCTGCACATAATCTTTCGATACATAGTGATATCCTCAATCAAGTCATCCTCATGTGTACTAAGCTTAACATTAACATCCAAAGGTATAGAAATATGCTTGTAATCATCCATACCATACTTCTTTTGCATATCCAATATTATTGTCTCTACGATAACCATGTAGCCTCTATTTTCTTGATTATCTCTATATATGTCGAGAAAGTAGCACAACTCTTCTAAATTCTTTAACTTAAACTCAGCCTTGAGAAGACTCTTCACATTTTCAATTTCTATCTCAATATCACCACAATGATGAACTCAACACATATATAATAATGACTACAATATATGCATCACTCTCACTTACATAGAGTGAGTAATCAAGGTGTGCTTTGCAATGCTAATAAGGTATCTTGCAATCCTTTCATGCCATGTGCTAGGTGCTTGCTTTAGCCCATACAAGGCCTTATGAAGCTTATATATATAATTTGGATGATTCTCATTCACATAACTGGGTGATTCCTACACATAAACTTCCTCTTGCAACTCCCTTTGCACGAATGTATTCTTAATATCCATTTAATGCATGATTAGACCTTTTGATGTAGCTATTACTATGATAGCCCTTATAGTAGCCATTTTAGTCACTTGAGCAAAGGTCTCCTCATAATCGATACCATGAGTTTGTGTATAACCTTTGGCAACTAGACATGCCTTAAAGCACTAAATAGATCCATTTGACTTATGCTTTACCTTGTAAATCCATTTGCAAGCAACAATTTTCTTACCTTCAGGCTTGGAGAAGTTACTATATGTATATTCTCTACATCACGTGCGTTCAAAGCCTATTTGTAAATATCCTTATTTGTGAATTTTTATTGAATAAAGCATAACCCTTATTTATTCAATCTATAAATAAACCTTTTGTATTACACCCTTTTATATGTAAAAAAATGGTATTTTCAAAATACCTTATTTTGAGCCCACATGATACACACATATATTCATGAGTAACTTTCCCGAGCCTTTAGATAAGGGCACTAACTGCCATGTGCCATTATCCGTAAGTGTAACCATTTCTTCATCTATCACATGGTTCCAAGACTTATTATCCCCTACATCTTGAAAGCAAGTGGGTTCCACATCTTGCACAACCTTAGCCATGTATGCATAGTGATGAGCTACATAGCTATTATGTGTTAATCAATGCATGGCTTTCTCACTCCACTTGACCTACATGGACCGAGATCACTACTAGGTACTTCAACATCCTCTTGTGCTTTTTGCACACCAAGTGTTTTAATAGATATAATCCCAAACTCTGTATCCAAGCTATGTTCAAAGCAATCTGAATCAACACAAACATGAGAGAAGCCTAATGATAGATTTGTTACAATAGATTAGTCTCCAACTTTCTTTTTAGTTTTTATTGACATATGTGATATACTTGATGGTGTAACTTGTGACCTCAATCTACCACTCCAAGGTCTATCAATAGAACCATGATTAGAAGACTCTTGTGGTCCACTTAATTTCTGTAACTATTGACCTCTTTTCTACATAACCATACTCTAATGGTCATCAACCCAAATTGCATTCTACACATTACTGTACGAGCTACTCATTAGCGTGAATCCATTCTCCCTCTCTTTTAATTGTTTAGGG